>NC_135419.1:14512602-14675102 GCF_051991245.1 Festucalex cinctus
GTTTGCCAAACACCAATTTACACAATAAAGGTGAATAACTTCAATGTATCACTCGTCTATTTTCTCTACTGTACCGCTCAACCTCATTCCTGTTTGCTTAGGATGAGAGGTGGGGGCATAGAATCAATCACGCTCACATTTACATCTTTGAGCAATCAAGCCCACAGGAGGGATTGGATTTCCTGGAGGTGTCATGCATCTGTGCTTTTATGAAATGAATGTTCTTTTCCAACACAAGTGTCGATGGACCACCAGAAATACTGCAACATTAGTCACATTCTGAAAGGCTGACGAGCCAGTGAGGGAAATTGCATGAACTGGTTGAGCATGTTTTGTTACATTTGACTTGAGTAGATTCGGATTACCTTTTAAGATACTCCCAGCTTTTTATTTTTTTTTAATTTTTTTTTTGTTCTCCCCACACCACACATACACACAAGGCTTGCGCAAACACGTTCACAGTAAAGCAACTACGTACTTGAAATCGGAGGTAGACTTGAGTTGGTTTCAGCCTGTATATAGAATAAAGAGATTAATTTTAAAATTTTTAATGCACACTTCATGCATTATTCAATTTATTTGATGCTATATTTATCCTATTTTTGTAACCCGATGTACATGTTCAAAGTTGCATACAAATGAATTGCTGGTTAGTTTGCTCCAATTATTTGAAATAACATGAACTTTAGATGTTCCCAAATACAATAGGAGAAACGAGTTCATAAAGTAATTTTCCATACTATCCTGAGGCTTTTGCTGTGCAGGAAGATTTGAGAGTTGTGATAGGAAAACTAGTGACTGCATGCCTCATACCATGACAACGCGCCTGCTCACAATGCAATGGGCATCTGACGGTTCCTGAATACTGGCCGAGAAGAACATCTCCGTGCTGGCACGAACTCCTTACTCATCTGATCTGGCTCCATGTGATTTAAAAAAAAAAAAAAAAAAAAAAAATCTCCTACCCAAGCTGGAGAGGGTCCTTGGGGTACATGTTGAAGGCATGGATGCCATAAAGATGGCCGTAACAGAAAATTCCAGTAGATTCCTTCCAGGTGAGGTTATTAATTTTGTTCCTGTTCCCCCCACCCCCGTTTTCATGAATATAAAAAAAAAAAAAAAAAAAAAAAATTACACTTTTTTTTTTTCCTATTTTTTTTCGTTTTTTCCGAATATTTTTTTTGTTTTCGGGTGTTTTTAACCATTAAAAAAAAAAAATCCCACTAAAAACAAAACAAAAATCAATACAAAAAAATAAAGCAAAAAAAAGCCCCCTAACATAGTCACAAAAACAGATTTATGGTTTTCAAGTGAATGCAATACGCTTCCGTACTACGTTTCCGTAGCAATGAGGAATACTGATTTATTATTCAAATAAAGTTTCGAGCTTGGTCACTGAACTGGCAAGTCAACTACCACTGCAAAAGATGTAAACAGCGACACCCAGTGGCTGTAAAACAAATTAACTGTCTTTTCACCAATATTGCGTCTCTCCAATAGAAGGCGCCAGATAACAAGTAGGAACCATCGAGGGGGGAGGGGCTCTGCGGGTCTCGCTCCGCTTCTGTATGCTAACTAAAGTCCATCAACAAGCTAGTTAGCGACGTGCGACATGACTGCGATCAGCGAACTCTTGCCGGCGTTACGACAACATGGCCATGAAGTGAGCGCAAGCGAGGCTTTTACGCGGCCATTAACGAAGACATTCAGCGGCTTGGCATTCACTGGCTCATTCATGCGGTCGTCGGTGTTCCGGGGAGTTTGAGTCGTCACGGCTCGCGAAGACAACACGCAACACTCACCGGTACATTTGTTTTGCTCTTAGCATATGCTAGCCTCGCTATGCCTGCATGTTCACGAGCTACATGTTGTTTTGTTTTATTAGATGCAGCAACAATACTGCAATATACAGTAATCTTATTATTACGGGTAATGTTTTGCATTGTGTCGCGAATTTGTGAGCGAGCATAAAGTGGTGTAAACATGTTGGTGAATATGAACGTAGATTCATTGATATTTGCTAGTATTTATGACTCTTTTAGTAATTGTTTGTCACCCATTTATATTCTGATTGATTTGTTGTCTGTGAAACAGGTGAGAGGAGTCAAAGCGTTTCTTTCTGCCTTGTAAATAATCAGACATCACTTAATAGTAGTGCTAATGTGAGTGCAACTCCCCAACAGAAGAGGATGGTGGTTCCAGAAAGCGCCAGCCCGGTCCCCCAGCCTGACGATGGTAGTCCCCCTGGACTCATGGAGGACTCCAAGCTCGGATGCGAGGGGGAAATGGAGGGAACGCAAGACCTAGCGGGGGTGGAGCTGGAGGAGGTCCGAAAGTTACAGGAACTTGTTCATAGACTGGAGGTCCAGAATGAGAGCCTGCGCAACAGGGGGAGCAAAAACATCATCAACCGAGGAGCGAGCGGCGAGAGCAACCTCGCCTTGCCCGTCGACATCAACGAGAGGTTAAGTTGTGAAGCGGGGAGCCTGGAGAACAGATTGGACCTGTCACCCCCGTTGGAAAGCTTTGCCAGCAGCGACGACATGTCCCCACTCCCAGGTGGCAACAGGCTGGAGGACGAAGAGGATGAAGATGCAGCCGAGGACGTGGGTCCGTGCGGCGGCTTCCTCACGTTGACCTGCAGACAGGGCCAAAGCCAGACGCCGGACAGCCCCTCGCAAGAGAGTTACGAGTCTGAGACTTTAGCAGAAAGCGATTCGGGGATGGAGCAGTCGGCACTAGATGAGGTGGACGTTCTTGATCTGGAAGAGGAGTGCGCCCAAGTCGAAGATGAAGACAGTTGGTATGTTTTCTCAACGACACTACACAGACCGTCCAAAAATGCACATACGCTGCATTCATGCCACATCTCATCATTTGCCCTAATGCAGTAAAATGAGTCACATGCATTTTTAGTTGGACCCTTGCAACTGAGTTTCTTCCCATAGGGCAAGTGACTGTTATGTGTAATTTGGCTATTTAAAATTTTACATAATTCTGAGACATAAACATTATTTTTTTTATATTAAGGATGAGTAACACCAAAAGCCATCTTTGACATTTATCAGCAAAGGAAATGCAGCCAGCTGGTGGGAGAGATTTCAGAAACAGTAAATTGTGTTGACATGAGGCTGTGAGCGCTAACTTAAATTAATTCTTTAAAAAAAAAAAAAAAAAAAGGAAAACTAGGTAACAGATATGCCCTGACTTTGTACCTGTTTGACAAGTTTTGTTGGAGTTTTTTTTCCTTTAAAGCCCTCAGTTACCAGGAATTATATATATTTTTTTTAATGTTGCCTTTTTTTGGGCAAAGGACCATATTTTGTAACTAAGACAAATTAGGACGCACTTATAAATATAAACCAGTAGCCAGAACATCTGGAATTTAATTTCTGTTTTGAAATATTACTTGCCACTAATTCTTGGCTTCTAATACAAATGTACATTGTATAATTTCCTAAAGCACCAATAGAAAACCAAAAAATTAACAAAAAGCCAATTTAGCAGCTTAAGAGCCAGCCAGCCCATTCCCGTCTTATTTCATCATTAGCCATACCATATGTGCTTTCGAGGTACATCATAGCCAAAGTACCCAGTAATCCTGGTAGGAAGATAATCTGAGCCGGCCTGGCCTGGCTGCTGCCGCGTGGATAAACTGCTTTGGGTGGGATTGCGCAGCATGTGACGCGGGGCCCCAACTGTGACCGGACTGCAACTGGGACGGAAACACTGGCGCGAAATGAGGCTGTCCAAGCTCTAGGGAATGCGGGGGCCAATCGTTACGCAGGACTGACTGAAGACACGGTTGACTGTGTACAATCATATTGTTTTTACTGTCATGGTTAATATTGCTCCCCTCAAACTCATGAGGTAGCTCTTCATCTACTGTGTACTTCCCAAGCAAATTACCTGTAATAAGATCACACAGAGATTTGACTTGGATGACATTACTTTAGGTACATGCAAACTTTGAGATCCAATCAAGAATATTTGCCTGCACAAATAGAATCATGATTTTTTTTGGGGGGATTGACACTGTCCTGGTAGCGTTAATTGAACAAAACTGCAGAACCTCTAGTGTTGAAAGCAATCTCTTGATGCTAATAGACTTCCAAGTAGCTCTAATCAAAAATGAAAGGGGTACCATTTGTGATGTATTATAACTACCAATGGCGGCACGATGGACGTCCGCCTCCCAGTACTGAGGACTCGGGTTCGAGTCCAGGCTCTGGCCTTCCTGGGTGGAGTTTGCATGTTCTGCCCGTGCCTGCGTGGGTCTTCTCCGAGCACTCCGGTCTCCTCCCACATTCCAAAGACATGCATGGCAGGTTAATTGAGCGCGCCGAATTGTCCCTAGGTGTGCTTGTGAGTGTGGATGGTTGTTCGTCTCTGCGTGCCCTGCAATTGGCTGGCAACCAGTCCAGGGTGTACCCCACCTACTGCCCATAGCCAGCTGAAATAGGCTCCAGCACCCCCCGCGACCCTTGTGAGGAATATGCGGTCAAGAAAATGGATGGATGGATGGAATAATAATAACTAGAGCTGCAAGCAAGTATAAAGGGCCCTCACAACCCTGGCCACGTTGGGGTACTGTCACATAGGGCAAGTTTTGACCCTCAAAAGCAGCCTCAATTTTCTTTGCAAACAGTGCATCACCATGGTAACAGCATGCAACGGAAAAAAAGTTTTCAATGACTTTTTATTTTAAATCGCTTTACATAAAACACTCACGTTTTGAAGATGATTGGATACTTTTATAGGAAGCGTTGTTGAAATGGGACCCCTATAAAAGGTTAAAAAATAAATAAATGGCGACACAACAAACTGCAGTTTCCTTTTTTTTTTTTTTTTTTTTTTTTTTTAAATTCTTGGTACTTTGTACTCAGGTTGAAGTGGCCATTCTGAGAAGATCAGAATTTACACCAACTATCATTTTAGGGAACCACAACTCCAGTTATTCTGTTGTTAAATTATGACTTCACTGATAGCGTCAATCAAAATTAAACATTATCTCACTCAGTTGAAACGTAATGTGTTTTTCCACTACTGAAACCTGCAGCTAAAACCAGAGTTGAACTCATTTTAGCTGCAATATTTCTGAAGCCAGAGGGCTTGTGAGTGACTACATGCACTGAATATGCTGAGACAGAATGAAACGCAAGCATGATGCAGGTTCATGAAACGGTCTTCCGAGCGCAGCGGGATGGGCGACCTGAATATTTCCCCTTGTGTTGTTGCTCATTCCGCCGGGAATTTTTTTTTTTGCCTTTGTGTTTGCCCAACGGGAAGATGATTTGTGGTTGATGATGCTTCTGAACCAGTTGGTCCGCGTCTTTTGTGCACACACCTCAAAGAATCGGCCCATGTGACCGTCACTTGAAAGCTTCTGGCTGTTTGCCGTCCGTGTGAAAAAAACAAAACAAAAAACTGTGCACTTGTGACAGCATTGAAACATGGCTTCCTTTTGAGGGAGATTTTTTTTTTTTTAAATATATATCAATATCCAGGACTCATTTGTTACCTAGTGTCAATATACGACAATGCTGTTAATTTTTCTGAACATTTCTTCTCCGTGACATTTTCCTCAAACTATGAAAACTCGACTCTGTTTTGTCCCCAAGTAGCCACATCTTTACATTTAACTTAATGCCCAACACTCGAACTACTTTAGATTTATTGCGCTCCCATCTCGATTTCCCACCTTTCTTTTTGCTTTACTAACTAATGTATTTTCTTTGTTGTCGGCAGGTTGTACGTGTCCCCTAAAAAACAAGTATCAGATGCAGGCCCCGAGTCTCCCTTGAAGTGGTGTCGGCAGGTTTTGGACCACCGCAGCCCAGAGACGGAGAAGGCATGTCGGACCCTAATCAACCGTTTGGACCAGAGTATGTCTTTCATTTACTATATTTTAAAATGGGGGAATAAAATATTGGTATTGTTGTGTGAACTTGGCTTGAAATTTTGATAGGTGAGCATCAAATATCAATATTAGAACTGCACATTTTTCTTGCATTATATTAACCCTCATGTTATGTTGTGGGTCAAAATGACTGACAATCAAGTTAAAGAGTTTAAAGACGGTCAGAAATTGTTCATTTTGACATATTTGCAATGAAAAGAATTAATGAACTATAACATTGTTTCTCAGGATTCTTTTGGAACATTGAGCACATCCTGGGTCAAAATGACCCAACAAATATTGTTTCTTTTTTGCTGTTAAACTTCACATCAAGAGACTATGTAAGAAATGGTTAATTTGGACATATGCACAATAAAAACGGTTAATAATAAGCTGTAAACAGGGTTGTTTTAGGATATTAAACATCCGGGTCAAAGTGACCCATTTCAAGGGTGAAAACGTACAAATACTAGTTAGCCCGGGTCAAAATGACCCATTTTAAAATTGAAGAACTACAAATGAGTAGGGTTTTTTTTTTTTGGCTATGAAACTTCTCATCACTAAAATGGTTTATTTTGACATATTTGCATTGAAAACTTGTAATGATCAGAATGTTATTGGAACATTAAACATAGCCCGGGTCAAACTGACCCATTTCAAAGTAAAGAACTACAAATAGCAAGTCATAGCTTGCCATCAAACTTGTTTTTTTTTTTAAATGGTTCATTTGAAATATTTGCAAAAAAAAGCCGTTCATAATGTTTATCGCTGTTTGTGACAAACCAACTTAACAGGAGTAGGAGGAGGGCTAAATGACATTACCTATATGCTTGATGTGCAAAATGGCTGAAGGTCTTCGAATCCCTACCCGTGTTGCTCTTACATTTTGTTATTAAGTAGCATATTTAAGAAAATGGTCCTACTTATGTCAACATTCTTGGTCCTGCTTATCTTTGCACACGCATACACATTTGTCAGATATATGCAGGGTGTGTCCTTTCATTATTTTAGCTTTGTGCTCCTTCTGTGTTCAGCCCTTTTGCTGAACCCGGACAAAAAGGCTATTCATCACAGAGCAAAATGACTCCAAAAGGGTTGAGTCACTCACTTAGGGCCAACTTTCCTTCTTTAATGGCAGGAAGAGGAGTGAAACGGCATGTTTCGGTAAAACATAGGTACTATTTAGGCGTTGGCGGTAATTCACAGTCTCATTGACGCTGGTGCATCACTATATTTTGTTGTACTGTATTTCACAAAGTGAGAGTAAAAGTGACAAATCATTATAGTTGCTCGTTTTGTCCACAAAAAAATCACATCTCCTAAATAGACGTCTCATTCTTTCCCCTTAGAAAAAAAAAATGGGTGGAAACTGTAAACAGAGATGAATTAAAGTGTGGAGGTTTACCATATGTTGTAAAGCATTTCCGGTGCGGAGACTGCAGTTTTTGCAGTGTTGTCTAAACTAATTTTACTCCTTATAGACACCTCCCCCACTCTTAAAATAAACATAATAATATTAGAAACTGCGTAATTGTAGAAATGTATCATGCTGCAGATTAGAAACTCTCCCCCGGCGGCACACCGTTTTCATTCTGCATCTTTTGTTGCTTCCTCAATAACCTGGCGTTATCCATTACACTTTGTCCCACCTTTCCGTCCCCCACAATATGTCATCCTATCTGTCCCGCAGCTTCCCGCTGGAGGAACATGTACAGCAGCCCGTCGGCAGAGGCAGGCTCGGCAGGCTCAGGCCTGATTTCCCCTGGGTACCACAAATCAACTAACAAATCTCTACTAACCTGTGGCGGCTCAGGTATGGCATGACATTTAACACGCTGTGCTCCTCATGTTCTGTTCAACACTACCAGACGGACTGATGTCCGCTTTTTTTTCCTTTTTTTTCCTTTTTTTTTGACTGGGAAGTGGGTCACTTGTCATGTGTGCACTAATGTGTCAACAATTGGTCCACTTGAGGGCTTTTTTTCTGCATGTTTGACTGGGTCAGCTGCTCTTGAAATTATTGCTTATTTTCAATGTTACAATGACCATGCCGTTTGGTGGGTATAGTTCTTTTTCCTAAGTAAACTTAATGGAAGCTTTGGTGCCATTTTTTTTACTTGAAAATTGTCAAAATCCTCTGATTTCAGCATATCAACAGTAATTGTACGCTGATTTCTGTAGTCCTTCGTGAAAGACGACTGGTTATTTTCTGTGTTTTAAACAAACTGCAAACTGTTTTTACTTTGGAAACCAATGACTGAACACGAACTTTTTTAAATCACTATATGAGGTACAAAGTCACCACCAATCACTGGTATTAAATTAAACCTTAATCAGGGTGAACAAAAAAGTTTTTCTAATACAGTTTAATGCAAAATTAAAATGAATCCAATTATTTAATTGAATAATCACCGATTCTAAAAATATTGGAAAGTGACAGCACTAGCGTAGTCACAGTAAACAAGATTAAAATGCACAACATACAACACAAACTCTTAACCACGAACTGGGTGAGAATCCTCAAACCGGTCTGTCAGCAAGTGGAACAAAAACAGGAAGTAGAGAAGTTAACAAAATAAATAAACAGCTGCCAACGTAGCCACCTAGAAAAGCAAAATAAGAAGCATATTCACTCACACACTTAACAGCAATAATTGTGGTTGGCAAAATGCTTGAGAATTTTAAGTGCAAATTAAACTACAGTGTAGATTTTTGTCGCTATCTTTTAATTAAAACCATAAAACATGGAATACAGTTCGTACGGTTATTGTTTCAAGTGTGTGTGATTTATACTTTGGTGGGTAAAGGCACTATTTTAAAAGCGTTTCAAAAGTGTAATGTACATAACTAGTCTGACTTGACTTGATGGGTGTTAGATTTGCTCGTGTTCTCACGTTGCTAATGTTGTTGTCTAAGCCTGTAAGTAGTTTTTTGCATGGCTTATGGTGTGGTGATCCAAATGCAATCTCAAACCTGTGATCAGCCATTTGTTCCTGGTTTGTCGTATTTATCAAATCAGATGCCGCTGATGAAATATGCTAGATCAGGGGTGTCAAACTCATATTAGCTCAGGGGCTGCATGGAGGCAAATATATTACCAAGTGTGCCGGATCGGTAAAATAATGGTATATAACTTTTACCGTCAATTACATGCATGTTTTCGCTGTTTGTGGGCTAGCCCTAAATTACGGCGCTCAACTGTAATCATACTGTCCCAAAAAATAACATGGATGGAAATGTAACGCGGCAACACTTTGCCTGTATGTGTTCTGGACGTGTTAAATCTACCTGTTTTGCATATATATTGTTCCCAGAATGCATTGTGTGGCGCAGTTACCGCATTCGCTCACCGCCATTTTCACTCAAGCAACTCCCTTCGCTCCCGGCCCTGGTTGATCTCTTATACTCTGCTGATACCTGCTGTCCGTTTTTGTAATAACTACCATTGGTTTAACAGTTCTCTTAAGTTCAGAGGCTGCATCAAAGCCTTCTGTATGCCCTATCATAAAAAAAAATATGTAAATATGTCTTTGGAACACTTAATATTTAAAATAGAACGTATTTATACGTTTTTGGGAGCAAATGACTTCATGATGTTATAAGGATGTTAATCCTTGTCATATCTATTGTGTTACCAGTAATTAATTGGTGTCATATTTAACATGTGTATGTCGGTCTATGATTTAAAAATAAATAAATAAACAAACTGTAACTTTAAGTTGTGTGTAAAATAATGACGATTCCGCCTACAACTTGCATTGCTCATCTGAGGACTGCTTGTGAAATTATAAATTTATGTTTTGATTGTGGCCAGCTGATTAATTGGTCCGACATTACAAATTATTTTTTACTTTACAAAATCATCTCGCGGGCCTGATCCGGCCCGCGGGCCGTATGTTTGACACCCCTGTGCTGGCGGCTCGTTTGCTAAGGAACAAGCATCAAATCAGTGTTTTTTATTCTGGTTAGTGTTTTAACTAGCAGGCTTCCAACTCATTCTTATTGTCTTACTAGTTGTCAATTATGAATAGCAAAACGAAGCTCATCAATCAGCCTCTGTCATGAGCAGTTTGACAAATTGTAAACGCGCTTTGTGATCTGTTGTTGTCATTTTTTTCTCATAGTACGAACTATTGACATCAATTTGTGAAGTCAATCACATTCTGTTCCAGAAAGCTGGTCAAATTTTGATTTCTTCGGATGTAGAATCTCTTTTTTTTTTTTTTTTTCCCCATTAGAAAATTTTAAAACAAGTAATATTTAAGTAAAGTAAACAAATATAAGCAAGCCAAGCATGGTAGTGTTCAGCCTCTTTATTTTGTTATTTTATGTAAGCTTTTGAGGCATTTTTCTTACCAAATTCATAGAATCTTGGGGCACTTGAGTATCATTCCATGACTAAATCCAGCATGTATTTTCTTTTTTCTTTTTTTTTTAATAATATATCATCCCACCTGACAGGTGTCTCGGGTGTGCCGTCAGCCCTGAGCTCTCAGTCTTCTATAGACAGCGAGCTGAGTACTTCGGATGACTCCATCTCCATGGGTTACAAGCTGCAGGATCTTACTGATGTCCAGATCATGGCTCGTCTACAAGAAGAGAGTGAGTAGAGACTTGAGTTGGTCCCGTTAGTACTTTAGCACTAAGATGCCCCAAAATTGCTAGAATCAGAACTAGATGAAAACTATAAATTTAAAACTAAATAAAAAAAATAAAAAGTGTTTTTCCTCCTTTAATCTACTAAGGTTGAATTGAGTGGATATAACTACTCATTATTTTTTATCTTTATCTTATGTACATATGCATTATTAAACACCAACACAATTAGCCTATGCTAAACGGTTAGCAATCACGATTAAAATTAGCGCACTAGTGATTCCCATTTAGGGCTGTGCAATTAATTTTGAGTTGTTTAAATTTATACATTTGCTCCTTTTTTTAAATTTTTAAAATAACTAATTTAATACATTTTGTTTCATCCAAAAAAAAAAGGATAATTATAGTGTTTCAAAGAGTTTTATTTGTCTTAAAGAGATACTTCACTTATTTAGCCCATTATAGCAATAAAAAGTTAATATTTTGTCTGTAATTAATTTGACACTTTAATTATTTTTCACATACAATTAGTACCTTTAAAAACACATTTTGCAACTTGCTGTCGACTGAAAATGACATCACAAGGGCTCAGGTAACCAATCACAGCTCACCTGTTTTCTAGGTTTGACATTCACAAGCTGAGCTGTGATTGGTTACCTGAGCCCTTGTGATGTCATTTTCAGTCGACAGCAAGTTGCAAAATGTGTTTTTAAAGGTACTAATTGTACATGAAAAATAATGCAAATATCAAATTTATTATAGGCAAAATATTGTTTGACTGCGAAAAATGGCTAATTAAGTAAAGTATCCCTTCAATATTTTTTTTTTATTAGTTTTTTATGTTTAAACATTTCCTTGTTTTGGACCAAAAAATAAATGATCGTCCTACTGCACAGTGCACAAGCTGTTCTGAAATCCAACTTCAAGTTTTTGACAAAATAAATATATATATATTATAAAAATATAATATAAATTATGTGTGGGCCAAAAGGAACTTACATGATTATAGTGTTTCTATTTATTTAATTGCCTTAATATTTTGTAATGCTTAAACATTACCAAAAAAAACAATGTTTGAATAATCATGATTTTAATTATTACCAAAATAATCGTGACTATTATTTTTTATAAACAAACACTAAATGCCATCATTATACATACATCACATGTAATAGTGTCTTAAAAGTCACAAAGTTACAGATGATGCTTCAACAACAGTCCTTGAGTAACAAGTGGAGCTGCATTGATTCATGAATTTTAATGTGTCTATTTTTAATACCAGGTCTGAGGCAGGATTACGCTTCCAGTTCAGCGTCTGCGTCGCGTCGCAGCTCCACAACGTCCCTGCAGTCGCTCCGCCGGGGCAGCACCTACAGCGACCAGGAATTTGACAACTACAGCCTGGAAGATGAAGAAGAGGAATTCAGCCCCGCGCCCCAACAACAGCGCCGCCGCTACACCCCCTCGCCGCTGGGCTCGCCTCGATGTCTGTCGCCGTCAACCTCCAACCACGGTCAGGAGCACGGCAGCAGACTCGGGGCCCCTCGCACGAGGACCCCCAGACGTTCTCTTCAGGGCCCCAGTGCGGAGCTTCTGAAATTTGCCAAGAGTGAGGGTATGTGCGAGTTTGGACAGATTTTGGAGTGACGTCATTTCAGTCAAGGCGATGACGTCCATCTCTCATGTGTTGTCTACCTGTGGTTCCAGAAGAGTTGAGGCACAGCATGCCTAATTTGGCCCCCCGCACCAGCCTCCGTTCCCTGGAGGCAGTCAGAAACAGCCGCAGCATGGAGGCTAACCTCCAGAGCTCTGGCAACCGCATGTCCCACTTGACTCCTTCCTCCTCCTCCTCCTCCTCAGGTAACCCCGACCATCTTTTTCCCTGGACCCCTCCTCTAATAGATTCACACTTGCCTGTTGTGTAATCGATCCCTCGGCAATCCTGCTTCCATTCCACCACCCGGCTGCCATTTATGACTCTGTTTCAGTTGTTGGAGTTAGGACTCCCATCGTTGTGTGCGTGTGTTGTTATCAGGAAAAAAAAGATAAGCCACAAGTCTGCTATCTGAGAGCGGTGAAAGCAAAAAGTAATATATGTTGTTCCCTCATTTTGCCTGAAGCAGGTGTGGGCAATATGGTATACACAGGCCGCAGGTGGCCCCCAAAGTTGATTTATAGGAATGTTGTGAAAATGATTATCATAAAAAAAATATTTGACATCAAAGTGTTGCATGCAATATTGATATTTATCTGTTTCCAACCTTGTTAAATCATTGTTGATAATTATGGTGGAAATCATTAACATGATCAATGTCTTCACATAGATATATATGATTACTTAAAAAAAAAAAAAAAAAAAAATTAAAATTAGAGTTAATTTAATCGACCAAACTCAGAAAACAGGTGAGCCCTGAGCAACTGTGATGTCATTTGCCGTCGACGGCAAGTGGCAAAATGGCTGCCCCCTGAGATGGATAAAAACGAGTGGATTTTGCTGCTTTATTCATATTACACAAATGCAATATTAACCAGGCTGTCGTGTTTAGACTAATGGGGGCGCCTAAAACGTATTATTGTCAAGAACATTTTAGGGTTGGTTGAAAATTAATTGATTAGTTTATTGATTAGGAAAAAGTTAACATTTACACTGATTAAAAAAAAAAAAAAAGATTTTTGTATCATATAAATTAAGTGAAATAATTACAATAAAATTATAAACAATGTAAAAAAAAATTATTTTGCATCTGCATTACACACTTTTGAAATACCTCATAATTGAATTACCTGGTCCATTTGCCTAATTGAAAAACCAAATACGGCACTTCATATATCAACAATTTCATTTCAACTTTCAACATTCTATCTTTTCCAAAACAGCGGACTAAACTAAGAGAATTTTTGAGCGCCCTGCATGGAATAAATTTAGAAAAACAAAATAATTAAAAAAAAAAAAAAAAACTTACTGTACTTCCAAAAAGTACAACCTCAATCCAAAATAAATAAATAAATAAGTCTTATCTGATGAATTTTGCTCCAGCTCTATTTACATTCCTTATCTGACATCCTTATCTCACTTCCCTGCTTATCAAACCTGCTTGTCCCCATGTAAAAACTCTTCTGTGCCACAGACAGTTTTTTTTTCTCTCTCTCCCGAATGTTCACTTCTACGAGGTGCCATATAACCACACCACTGACAAACACTGCCTCTTGTTTACTAAAGGTATGGCAGGTAGTCGACTGCGCAGCAACGGCCAGTCTCCTCTTTCCCTGCGGGCTCCGGTGAAAGCTGTGGCCCCCGTGGGCTCAATGGCATCTCGTCAGCCGTCCAGAGGGCTGCCCGTTATCCAAGCACCTCCTGCTGCGGGGGCCCGCCGGGCGCAGCCCGCTGGCTCTGCCAACGGCCGCCCCTACATACCAGGCAGAGCCTCCACTGGCGCCGGGCGGACCGCGGTGGGCCGAGGACAATCCGTACCCACCAGAAGTAAGCTGTCACAGCCGGCCAGGAGGTAAATGCTATTTTTAAGTAACATTTTCGCATTCTCAATGGTTATATAGTATGAGTAGAAAGAAAAGCTAACTACTATCTCATACAATAAAAGTCAAATAAATTAAAAACTACACAACCTTTTGAAGACAGCTGACAGACACCGTAATAAAAACAGGAATGTGTTTGAATAATATTGCCACCTAATGGCATTTTGTAGTCATTGCAGTGCTTGTTCTGTCGTCATCATACTGGCCACTTTGCCGTTACTGGTCGTCTTCTGAGGTGCTGGTTTTCCTAATATTTTGGAAGAACTCTAACTTTTAAATTGGTGGGGTGTTTGACTGATAATTTTCCTGCTTATGATATCACATTGTTGAACCTTTTGACAGTTGTAAAAAATTGTTTGATGAATTCCTGCCTGTGAACAAAGGCAATAAAGACTGTTATCAATGTTATCAACAGGTCGTTGGGCATGGCTAAAATCACCGATGAATCCTGGAAGGATGGCTGCTACTGAAGTGACGTCTGACGCCCGACAAAGGCGTCCACTGCTGCAATCTTCACTTAACCTTTCCTCAGTGACATCTTGCGCAAAGCAAGTGTGGGACTGGATTTAGTCAAGACTCATCTCTTTATCTTGCATGAAGCATTGTCAACAATACCCAGCATGGATGCGTTGGCAAACAAGATGGCACACACTCCATGGACAATCTTGAGCTTCCAGAAGATTTGTTGGGGTCAATTTTACTTATTTTTCTATGGTAATTGTGAGAAACCGCTGTAATATTCATTAATTGTAAGTACTTTTTGATGTTATTGATATGAAGATTTAAAGGAAGTTTTTCCATTTTCTGTGTGAATACCTACTAGATGTAGGCACTAAGTAACGCATGCTTGATATTTTGTTTTCATTTCTCAGTGGTATGTAACTGTTAGGACAATTCTGTCTGCTGTGTATCGCACAATCTGAGAATTTCCGAATGCTGGCAATGGCATTGTAATGTTCACATTGAAATGATCAGATTTTTGTTTACATTGTAAATTGCAGCGTTATCACACTGCCCTCGTTGATGTTTAAAATAAAATAAAAAAATTATATATATATATATATATATATTGTTTGTGCCAAGGTGCATTTGAGCTGCAACAACTTTTCTAAATCCATCTCTTGTCATCAAAGTTACCATTATTCTGATACATTGTGACTGTGCATATCCATTGGCAGACTGGGATGCTTTAGTGTTTTAAAATCTACTGAAATTAAAATTGTTTATGCAATACAGGCCTCCTGCCTTAGGACAGCTTCCACTCTCTTGTAGAGTACTTCTGAAAAGAAATAACAATTATAATAAAGCTTGGTCTAAATCGCAATGACTGTGCCCTAGTTTGTTTATTTGCATCACATGCATCACTATGCTAGCCAAGTTGCAATCTAGAGTACAGCCGCAGTAGCAGGATGTTGTTTCCTGGTTGGGTGACCAAAAAAAAAAAAAAAACGCTACCACACCCATCGTCACAAAATGGCCTACAGGCCTTAAAAGTCCGAGTAGAAAATTCGGAAATGTTTTCGTGGGAATACATACGTTTAGTTCGCACGCAAAAGTGCGCATAATGTGTTTCCATTATGAGAATGACTGTTAGTGTAACTGCTCTCTTATGCATGACGCAAATAGTAAGGGATCAGCGGTAAACGAGGCCACGCATTGTCTGCCCCCCGCCCTCCCTCTGCTTGTCAGGAAGCAAGCTGATTGGCCGAGGCCTAGCAAAGAGTGCCCGGGGATCCAAAACTGCAGGCCGCACTTAGCTTACCGTCAAAAATAAACCAAAAACAATAATAGACAAAACGGAGGAGGGGGAGAAACACCAAAAGAGTCCGAAGACGACGTTATCAGGTAAATTTGCTTTGGACCAATCCGAATGGAACGTGGTATAATTCGCAGGGGCCCAGTCGGCCGTAGCGGGCCTCTTTGAGCCTTGTGGGAAAAACAACACGGACATAATGCGGCATAGGCGGCGCCACCTAGCTTAGCAGGCTAGCTAGCCAGACAGTTGGTCGTGGGCACTTTGGTTCGAGCAAACCTGAGACTGGAACGTTATGACACGTTAGTTCGTCGCCTTCCCCGACGACGCCGTTATCCATGTGCCGCCGCGAACGCGTTAAGTGGGAATGTGCGTCTTTTTAAAGTCGCTAACGAGCGTAGACGTTTAGCCTCGATGCTAAAACAAAATGGCGCCGGGCGGATCAGTTGTAGCTCGTTTGCTAGTTAGCTCCGCTGGGTGGGAATCAAGCGGTAGCCAGCTTTCATGAAAACATTGCATAACATCTGCAGTACTTTAAGTGGACGGTCTTCTAGCACAGACTAGAATAAAACTGTGTTTACACTGTTACAGTCATGAACTGCAAACATGCTCATTAAACGCACTTGAGACAAAGCGTGCTTTTGTATTGAGCAGTGATGTGACGACAGTGCATTTCCTCCCACTCATAACATGCAGGAGGACTCCCACACTACAGTGGCAGGACTAGCGGGCTTGTCCTGCCCACCTAAGGGGGAGCTCGCTTTTCTCAATTGAGACCTCGCCATCAGGCTCAACTAGCTCCAGGTGTACACTACAGTTAAATGCACCCAGGTTCGAGGCGCATGTAGTACTATTGGTTGGCAGAGGACGGAGCCAGTCAACAACATTCAGTCCCACTTCCCTAGTGCACTATTTTGCCCTTCATGCACAATAATTACATCTGCAGCATACATGGTCTTTCAGGGATATAGAATTGGAAAATACAATATTATTAATATTGAGTGCACTGTTATTGTGGTAATTAATGGCTGGGTTTTGTTTTGCCAGAGGGATCAATTGCATTGGTGGGAAGATGCACATCTAATATGCTGTCTTTATTTTAAGGTTCTGCGCATCAAATGTGAAGGTATTTTTAATTTATTCTTTCCATTTATTGTGCACAATTATTTACAGATGTTTACGCTGCTCATAATCTATGTTATAGTTTTCAGGGTGTTTTTTTCCCCCGGGGTAAACATGGACCAAGGAGGTGGTGTGTTGGAGTTACACACACAGGAGCTGAAGATGCCCCACGCTATGATCATGCAAGACTTTGGTGGGTGGTAACATGCATTTATTAAATAAACGTAAGTCATTGTGGAGCAGAAATTGTGACAGTTATAAAACCATTATTAACTACTTCAAACCCCAAAACGCATAAATACGTTTTTTATGCGTTGTCCTTCACTCCCAAAAGCGTATTTATACGTTTTTTGTTTGTTTTGTTTTTTTGTTTTTGTTTTTTTTAATGCAAGAGCATACAGATGCGGATGCTTTGATTTAGCTTTTGACATTAAGAGGTTGCTTAAAGCAATGGTAGTTATTACAAAAAACGACCAGCAGGTGGTAGCATAGTACAAGAGATCAGCCAGGGGCATGTTGCAACAAGCTCTTTTTTACTGTTTTCATCAAGGAATGTGAATATTGATGAAACATAGCTGTATTCTAATGCTAATTGCTGCAAAATGGAAACAGACACAAATGTACTTTTTTTTTCCTGATGAAAGAAGAGACTTTAATCTTTGTTTTGGTAGGTTCCATGTTTTATAGCGGTACAACAAAATATTCTGTGGGCCTTGCAAAATGAGTCAAAATCCAATAAAACAGCGAAGGGTGTTGTTTCAGTGAAAATGAGTGAATGTGTTAAAGGGGAACAAAGCCCCAAAGGTTTTAAAGTTAGAATAAATCAACCAAATCATCTCAGTCTATTTGTATTTATTTATTTATTTTTAATGTATAAAAGCACAATTACCGGAAAAAAATATATTTAGCACAAGGTCAAATTGAATTATTTTGTTTGATTGTTACTTTGAAAGCGTCTTCACGGTTTGCTGTCATTTATTTGGTGTTGACCTTTTTTTTTTTTTTTTTTTTTACGTCTTTCTGTCCCCTTTGATTTATTTTTTCTTTTAAAGAATGAAATAAAAAATTCGAATTGAATTGAAAAAAAGAATTATGTGCCAGCACTACTCAAAACACAGTATTCTAATTAATATTGGGTTAATCGAATAAGAATAAAGAGAATATTCAATCAATGCAATGGCTATGGATGTCACGGTTAATCAATTTATCAACAACGAGCCATTCAAATTACTCGACAACTATTTGGTAATCGATTACTCATTTAGAGCCTTTTTTTTTTTTAATATATATACTTAGTTCAATGTCTTGAACTTTAACCAAGCTCTACATTTTATGGGTTTTAAGGTGTTCAAGAGTTGAGGTGCCACTGTCGTAAATGGGACTTTTCCTCCAAATAACATCTCTCATTTCAACAGTTACAGGGATGGGTGGCTTGGCACACATCGACGGGGATCACATTGTGGTGTCGGTGCCCGAGGGCATGCTTCTTTCTGACGTGATGACGGACGAGGGCATCCTCCTGGAGCACGGGCTGGAGGTGGAGGGCCTGGAGACTCAGGTGGTGGAAGGCCTGGAAACCGAAGTTGTCGAAAGTTTACACGCAGATGTGGAGGGTCTGGAGGCGGAGGTGGTCGAAGGGCTACAGACGCAAGTGGTCGAGCTGGAGGCTCAGGTTGTGGAAGGCCTGGAAGGGGAGGTGGAGGTGGAGGGTCTAGAGGCACACGTGGTCGAGGGACTGGAAACGGAAGTCGACGTGGAGGACCTGGAAGCTCATGTTGTCGAGGGCCTTGAGGAGGAAGTGGAAGTGGAGGGCTTGGAAGCAGAAGTTGTGGAGGGTCTGGAGGTGGACGTGGATAGCCTACAGTCCCAGGACGTAGACGGCCACGAAATAGGCAGCGAGGACATGGTGCACTCGGAACACAGTGTGATCATGCCGGACAACATCCTGGGAACGGAGGTCGCAATCGAAGAGGCTTTGGAGCACCACCACGTGCTGACCTCGGGCCTCATCCAGGATGCCAACCACCACGACGACATGTCAGATCAGGTGTTTGTAGCCGAGCTTCTTTCGGACCACCAAGATAACACTCTAGACCACCAACTTGTAGCGGAGGGCTTGATGGTGACGGAGGCCAATGCGGAGACCATCATCCACCGGCAACTTCCATCTGAGGGTGTTCCTCTGCAGATGGATGAGGACGATGACGGGAGAAGCAGCTCCGAAGATTACCTCATGATCTCCCGTAAGATAGTCTTCCATCAGTGTTTTTCCTTGTCAGGTCTTTTTTTTTTTTTAAGGTTGAATCTTTTTGCTGTTTAGTGGACGAGGTGGGAGAAAAGCTGGACATAGGAGACACCCCTCTGGAAATTAGCACTGAAGTGATGGAAGACAAGGAATGCAAGGAAGACGGCGCCGCTGAAGTCATCAAAGTCTACATTTTCAAAGCCGAGGCAGATGATGATTTGGGCAAGTTGCCAAACTAATAGTATACTTATTGTTGTATGGGAGTATTATGTATTAACCCCGCCCTCCTTTTCCAGGTGGAACAGAGGTAATAGCTGAGGACGATTACCAAAATGGCCACCCCGACCTTGAAGCTGCTTCATCGGGAAGACTCGGCGTTGGCCGCGACAAGATGGTCTACATGGCGGTCAAGAAGCAGCCCAAAATGGAAGAGGAGGAGGACGACGACGACGACGACAGTGATGAGGACGACATCAGTATGTTCTTGTGGCACTCTCGCTAAAGCTTTTTGTGCATTTAGCGCAAAATATCAAATGGACGCAACCATAGCGATAGCGTGATTGTGTTCATGATACTGCATACCGGCTTGTATGCAGGTAAGACTATAGATCAGGTGAAGAACGGCGCAGCCACAACCTTCCTACAAATCCGAGAAGGTCTACCCACGAACCGTGTCCTCAAACCCAAAGCCAAGAAAAAGAAGAAAGGCGACACACGGCCGTGTCAAACTGGTAGGAGCTCGAGCGCACGTTTTCTCACTGTCGTTCAGTGCCAGGTCACTCGGTGGGTTTAACCAAGCATATTTTGATTTGAATGATATTTGGTGTACGCTAAACTTCAAATTTGAGGTCAATCGGAGAAGATGTTTGGGAGCCACATCCTGCCAAATTTGGACATTTTTTTGCCAAAAGTGGGCGTGGCCTCTTTTTGACATTGTGGCTCATGTGCCCATAAAATTTTTCATGAAATGTAGTCTCTCATAGCGCTGCTCGATTATTAAGGAAATATTAATCACAATTATTTTGGTAATAATTGAAATCATGATTAGGACGATTATTGATTTTTTGGGACAAAACGAGAACATTTTTACACATAAAAAATTAAGACAAATAAAATTCTTTAAAACACTAATTATGCAAGTTCCATTTGGATGAAACAAAGTTTATGGAATTGGTTATTTTAAAAATAAAAAAAAAGAATAAAGTTATATTTAATTTTTTTTGTCTGTTTCAAGATAAACAGAAATTCATCTTTTAAACACAGGTTTCAGATCAACATCCAATACTCCGTCATATACCACAATTATAAAAGATAAAAATATGAAATATTTGATGCTGAATAAAAACAGTGCAACTTAGTGTCATGTAGAAAAAATTTGGAAAAGAAAAAAAACATGCAAATATACGTTTTTTTCTTTTCTTTTTTTGCTGATTTTGTAATTGTGGAGTGTAATAATTGAAATTGTAATTGAATTTCAATTAATTGCACAGCCCTAATCTCTCACATGTTCTATAAAACAGAAACATTTGAGAGCTGTAATTTAGTTTAGTGGCAGTAAGGAGTCAAAGTATCCATACTCTCAGACTTTCAATGAATATTCAACTTTCCATTCAAGGTCAACTAATATGCACCAATCTTCTAAATAATTGGAGATTTTTTTCCTTTCCAGCAATATCTGCTTTGTGAAGGTTGACCTAGTCGTTCCTGAGATATAATCAGGTTCAAAGGAAGGCGGCCACGCCTTTTTTTTGTAGGAACTGTACAAATTTGGCTTTGCTCTGATTTATCTTATTAGGGTTATTATAGTTCTTGAATTTTTCATTTTGGTTTTTATTTCGTTTTGAGTTTTGTTTTATAAATTTAGTTTTAATGAGCTTTCAGATTGGTTCTGTTAGATTTTTATTAGTTTTAGTTATTTAATCAATGCTTAGTTTTAGTTAGTTTCAGTATTAGTTTTATTTATTTATTTTTCAAGTTTTACTTGTGCGCAATATTTAAAAAACACCATGGGAGCAACGTCATCTGAAGGTGCTTTTCTATTGGCTACTGCTAGATGATATCACTTCAGTGTGGCACACTTTCAAACATCCTTATTCTGGTTGATATTAAAATAAATCTACTTAAAATCACATTTAAAATCATCCCCAAAGGCTCATGTATTAAATTAATTACCAAAGACTAAAACGAATGACATTTTTGCTATAATTATAGTTAATTTTAGTTAGTTTTGTAAACATAAATGTAGTTTGTTGGTTTTCATTTTTTTAAAAAGCAAAAAAAAAGTTTTTATTTTATTTCAAACGAAATTGTTTTGGAGTTTTAGTTTTTGTGTTAGTTTTAGTTAACTAAAATAGCCTTGGTTTTGTTAAATTTTTTTCGTTTTTATTTATTTGTTTTTATTTTTTTGTTAATTTTTTTAATTTGGTGATTTGGCACGGAACGACCCTCCTTCCATTTGGTTTGGTCACACTTTGCTGACGGTCTAAATAAATGTGCGTTTACTCAACCTGCCTTTTCAGCTGTCATCATCGGTCCCGACGGCATGCCGCTGACGGTCTACCCGTGCCACATATGCGGCAAGAAGTTCCGCTCGCGGGGCTTCCTCAAATGCCACATGAAAAACCACCCGGACCACCTCCTGAAGAAGAAGTACCAGTGCACCGACTGCGAGTTCACCACCAACAAGAAGATCAGCTTCCACAACCATCTGGAGAGCCACAAGCTGCTGAGCCACAACAGCGAGCGCTCGCCCGAGTACACCGAGTACGCCCGGCGCCATCATGAGTCCAGCCCGCTGGGCTCGGACAAGCTCATCGTCAAGGACCGCGAGCCCAAGCTGCACCACTGCAAGTACTGCGACTACGAGACGGCCGAGCAGGGCCTGCTCAACCGCCACATGCTGGCCGTGCACAGCAAGAACTTCCCGCACGTGTGCGTGGAGTGCGCCAAGGGCTTCCGCCACCCGTCGGAGCTGAAGAAGCACATGCGGACGCACACGGGCGAGAAGCCCTATCACTGCCCGCACTGCGAGTTCCGCTGCGCCGACCAGTCCAACCTTAAGACTCACATCAAGAGCAAGCACGGCGCCGACCTTCCCTTCAAGTGCGGCCACTGCCCGCAGGCGTACGCCGACGCGCGCGAGCTCCAGCGCCACGTGGAGACGGTGCAGGGCCACAAGACACACCAGTGCCCGCACTGCGAGCACAAGAGCACCAACTCCAGCGACCTGAAGCGCCACATCATCTCGGTGCACACCAAGGACTTCCCGCACCAGTGCGACGTGTGCGAGAAGGGCTTCCACCGGCCCTCGGAGCTGAAGAAGCACGCCGAGACGCACAAGGGCAACAAGGTGCACCAGTGCCGGCACTGTAACTTCAACGCGCCCGACACGTTCACGCTGAGCCGCCACATCCTCTCGCTGCACACCAAGGAACTGCCCTTCAAGTGCAAGCGCTGCCGGCGAGGCTTCCGGCAGCCGGCGGAGCTGAAGAAGCACATGAAGACGCACAGCGGCAGGAAAGTGTACCAGTGCCAGTATTGCGAGTACAACAGCACGGACGCTTCGGGCTTCAAGCGCCACGTCATCTCCATTCACACCAAGGACTACCCGCACCGCTGCGACTACTGCACCAAGGGCTTCAGGAGGCCTTCGGAGAAGAGCCAGCACATAGCCAGACACCACAAAGACATGTTAATGTAACGTCATCACACTTAAAGATCGACCGCCCACCCCCCATCCCTTAAATCTGTGTCACGCACTCGGAGGTCATTTTAGTGTATTAAAAAAATTATATGGTGTAGGCTGTTGAAGGCATCATTATATTTGCCGTTCTGTGTTGTAATGGGTGTAAAACTCCTCCTCCAGAACACATTTTAGATGGGAGTGAAATATTTAAAAAAAAAAAAAAAAAAAAAAAGGCAGTTCGCACTGAGTGGGACAAGTGTAAATTGTGTGTGTTTTTTTTTTTTTTTTGGAAGAAAATTATGTAAGAACATATATTCAGGGTTTCAAATGTCTATATTTTTATACCCACTCAGCTGAAATGCTGCAGGAGAATAACTTGGAAAATTCATGAGCATCATTTCACTTTTCCTTCATTCAACCGACTAGTATCTTTATGAATCAGCTTTTAGCTCGACATTTGTTTTCACTGCCACGAGTTGCACCGTTCTCAAGTTCCATGAAAGCGTTTTAAGTAATGTTGACATACATGCCGCACCTTAATCCCAGTTTTATTCCCACCTTCTCTCACAGTTCCCTCATAATGAATATTGTGTGATATGACCGCAATCCGTTAAAAATGTTTGAAAAGTTCAATCAGGGTTTCGGGACTGAGCAGCTCAGTTGGGTCGAACGTCAAATAATCAAGTTTAAGATGGTGCTATGTGATAATAGGTTTTGATTTGGATAAAAAGGTTGGCTTTGTGATCGTTAACCAATTGGTGGTTCCGTGCGACTAAGATACATCGTGTTGTCATGTTAACTGACACAGGTGTCCAGCTAATAATACAGTTGCAATCATGCCTTACATCTGCTGGTCTTTCTCCCTTAAGCACTGATGGACTCAGCCAATCTGAAAATAAGTGATTTTTTTTTTTTTTTTTTACTCAAACATACTGTACCACTACCATTCTCTCAGAGATTGTGGTTGAGTCAGTAGAAGGCACTTTAATAACTTGTTGTATTTTTTGTATTTTAATTACATGTATGGGGTTTATGTATGTATATACATATACATATAAACCCTGGATAAATGATTACACAGCCTTGTGAGTGAGTAAATGTTCTCTATAGCAAGTGGGCACAATACAGTCGTGGAAAGTGGTGGGTGAAACCAGTTTTTGTTCTGTTCCATGGCAAAGTGTTTGGGTTTTGTGTTTGGTTTGTGCTCACTGACACGTTTCCCAAATCCTCATCCTGCAGTCCTATACGTAAACCTAGCCCAATCCCACATTTGGGATTATGCTCCTGTCGGTGGTCATCATAATTGCATTAGCCTAATAAAGTATGCACATATGCTGTCTCCATGAAATTGTGGTATTTTACTAAAATCCCTGCATTTCATGTACCTTAGTCTATATTTCCTTTCAGTCTGGTTGTGGATGAACTACTGGTGGGGAAGAAACCAAAATAAACAAATATCTTTTTATACTTATTGTTCTTTCTGATAATGAAGTCTCACATTTAATCTGATTGACGGTTTTTGTCAACTGGATAATTTGCACGTTCAATGCAGGCTTGTAAATAGTACTATGTGGAGTTCTAACTAAATTTTGTTGAAAATACCTCGATAGCAACAAGATTTATCAGATCAGTGCCGTAACTATAGACAATTCCGAGCTACGTCACAAGTCAAAATGGCGGTCAACTCGGTGAAAGCACGCACTACGTAGTGAAACTCATTGGATTTGGGATCGTTGTAATGTAATTTGTGGGGATTATTTTGATTTCAAAATATGATGAAATGACCTTTGACCATATAACAAAGAGCCTGGTTTTGTACGCTAGTCACAGGCAAAAGCAATACAATATAGCCCACGCCTTTTGTTTACACCAGGAAGCATTTGCGTTGCGGAAATAATCAGATATGCCCGGATGTTCGGAAACCCGGAAGTTGTAAGCTTTTCCGTGCTAACATAAGATGCGTTTATAAATATTAAACATTCCAAAGTGAATGTGTTTGTAACCTGTATGCCAAGTTATTAATTCAAGTAATACCTACAGAACGTCACTAGGTGACAGTATCGCTTTGCAGACGTCCCCCTCCATTTATTTCATGTCTGAGGGCATCTTCGAACGGTGAGGAATAATGTATTTTTTTAGACTTGTTTGGCAAGTTGAAATATTACTGAAATTATTATTTTTTTTTACCTTTATAAAAGGTTATGATGGTGACAGTTGACTGTGGAACAAAGGCTACCACTTCAGCCTCCTGCGGGGAAAATATGTATTGAACATGGAAGCAAAACCAGCGCCACAAAAGATTGTGGTCAATTTGAGAGTCCATTGCACTAAGGTCAGTTAAAAATAGAAGAAGAAGAAAATTTCACTCTTGCTGCACCCTTCAATTGATCTCTGACCTCATATGTCAACCAGCCATCACAACTGTTAGGGATAGTCTAATCCCAAGAGTTGTGTTCAGAGTGAAAAGGATTCAAATAAGTTGTTAAAAAAAAATGGCATTAGTCTGCCTTTGGCCAAAGTCAGCTAGAATTGGCTCCAGTGACCCTGAAAATAGATGCAAAGTACAACTAAGAGCATGAGTCCACCCCAGCACCACGCACAAACAACTGTAACAGCCTGTTCACTTTCCAAGAACATGTCTTGCATTCTGACATGGTTGCCAATGGCGACCGCCAATGCTGCACTGATCAAAATGCCGGTCATAAATCCTCTCTTTATTTCACAGCGTCATCTCAGCATTGAGTGCGAGAGGCTGTCTTGTAAGGAAGCATCGCTCCATGTGATGAACCACAGTGGCAACTCAATTATCTGCTTGTTTGGAGTCAGCAGAGCATCAAACACACGCCCACCTCAATGCCCCAGAGCGCCAAGTGTCCAAACTTTTTCTGCTGACAGTCGCGGACAGAAAAATCGAATGATGCAAGGGCCGCTTGGAAATCCTTTGACTGAACACGCTTAAAGCAATCCATCAAACACTTAAATATTGTTTAGGTAAGAGTTCTATGTTAAATTTTTTTAGCAGGGCGTTATGAAGAGAAATCATGTTAATATTTTAGTTGCAAATAGATTCTTTGTTTATCTAGAAAAGTGCTATATAAGGCCAATTAGTTTTTAGTAGTACAGCCTTGAGATGAGTTTTTTTGTGATCATACTCAACTCAAAATTTATCCCAAATCGTCTTCACCTAATGAAATGAATAGACATGCTAATAATTTGTAAAATTTAAAAAAAAAACATCAAAAGTGTGTGATATATTTTAATAATAAAAATGGAACTACATTTGACTTTACAAAAATATAAACTAATGACATCATTTGAGTACAGTTTTTGCCACATTTTTTTTTCTTCAATGGACACTGTGCTGCTCCTCCTGGTGTGCACGTCCTGGCCAAATGGGGGCAGTATAGTACAGCATGTTCAAATGTCCCAACACTGATGCTATGTTATAGCCCTTTTGTCGTTTCAAAATGTGTTAGTATGAAGCGAGTAGACTTTAAAACAAGAGTTGGTTGTTAGAATACACAATATGTCTTTCTCTTTATTTTATGTTTTGGTTGACAGTAAACTTGAGATGATGCACCTGCCAGGATAAAATCCAGTTACACATGTGGAAGTACAAGGACAAGAGTAATCATTTTAAATCCATAAGACGAAATATTTGGAATAGTTTTGATGTCTTTGGGCTGTAATTCAGGGTCATGCAGCGGCACGTTTTTTGCTTATTGCCGTGAACGGGGACCGTAGGGAGCTGCATGGGACTTGAGCCATCAAGCCCTTTTTTTGGCAGTCAGTCTTGACACATTCCACACCCTGCGCTGGCCCGTTTAGCAAGAGCGGACCGATCCAGATTTTCTCAGACAAGGCCATATTGCTTCCAAGTAGCCGGAGATTGGAGAACCCTGTGGGAAATCACAATGCTAGAATGAGTTGGTTGTGGGGGGAATTCAGTCAGCAAAAAAAAAGAGCTTCCGATTACTCACAAAAGACTATTGACTGGTAGGTTATGACTATATCCATGTGTGACACTCGTCTTAATTGTGTCCTTTCACTATACATTTAAAAGTTCTTAATAAAACAAACAAACAAACAATCAATCAAGAATGTGCAAACTTTCGGGATTGTGGAAGCATTACTGATTTATTCATTATGATTATTGGGGAATGCTCCAAATGAAAACTGGCATGCGCTTGTTTTTTTATTTTATTATTACATTAATATATTATTGCCATAATTCACAAAAGAACACCCATTTTTGAAAAGAAACACTTTAATTTATCTAAGACTGAAAAAAAATTGGACCTAAATATGTTATTGAACAATCTTTAGCTGTAATGTCATCTGGTTATATTTTAATAGACTGAATTTCAAATATAATGTCATATACATGCAGACATTTTTAACAATTGTAAGTTATAATCGAAATTATTATTATTTTTTTCATCAATGAGTCATATATATATATATATATATATATATATATATATATATATATATATATATATATATATATATATATATATATATATATATATATGTGTGTGTACATATGTTTTGGGTGGGTCACAAATCCATTGGCACAGGTACAGTACTGCATAGTGCTCGCTAGATGTCACTGTAATTACATTTTGTTTTCACCTTCTACCCATTGACACTCATCTGATCTCACTTTATTTCTGCTTTTTAATTTAAATGAATTCATTTCAATTAGATTAGTGCTAACAATTAAGTTTCAGTATAATAAATAATTAGCAGTATTTTATAAATTGTATTGATAGCATATAGGTGCAATTAAGTAACAAACCACATTTTATGGGTTATTTAATATAATATATTTAATCGGGTAGAATACATTAGAAATTAGTTTCGTGACAAATATGAAATTGTATTTATTTTACTTCATGGGGAAAGTGTAGCGACTTAGATGTTTGATTGAATTGAATTTCATTTAAGTCAAGCCAACGTTTTTTTTTTTGTTTTTTTTTTTGTCAATACCCAGGTCCGATTTAAATTAAGGTACTGCTTATTTAATCAATCATTTCAAATTCATCATTAGGCAAAACTCGTAACATCCCATTTCGATCTGCACATATTACATTTTATAATAATCTAGTACGATGTGTTTCAAGTTTTTATCATGTAATCATGTACTTATTGTTTCTGAACTGCTCTAGGCGGTTTACATGGGTATACAAAAAAAAAAATGTCAGGACACAAATGGTGATGCATGTCGTTCGAATCCTTTAACATCCGGTAAACAAATCAAGAAAAAGATCTAATTACAAGAAAGTTATGGTGAGGGTAGCGGCTGCGGGGGGGGGGGGGGGGGGGGGGGGGGCTCACACGTCATCGCCTGTGGGCGTGGTTTAGCGGCTGGAATAATGCGCCGCTAAGCCGCAGAAGAGCTCCAGTGAGACACGCGCATGCAGACAGGAGAGTGCAGCGAGCCGAGCAGCCGATCACTCCTCGTAGCGATGGAAACCATTCAGCTCTTCCTGTACACCTTCCTCGTGGGTCACTACTTGTGGAACGTCATCGTCATCTCGTGGCTCTTCGTCAACGGGACGCCCACGGAGCTCAGCAACTATGGATTGCCTCATTGAAGTTGGCGAGGACGAGCGCATAGCACACACGCGTCCGAGTCGTTATGGACACTTGTGAAATTCTTGCGCTTCCTCTTCTGCCAGGATTTCCGCAGGATATCTGTTTCACATAACGATTCCGCCTGCAGATGCACAATGTTTTGGTAGTTATGTTGAAAGCGGTTGTTAGTATAGTGTGTGCGTAACGGCGTTTACCTGCCAGCTTTTTTTTTTTTTTGGCTCTGCAGTCAATCGATTAGGTCAAGTGAACTTTGTGCACAAGAAGTCAGCCATGGCTCTACCAGATAGTGGCATATCCGCAGAGGAGGTTCCCTTCCCAGAGATCATCGAGCTGAACGTCGGCGGTCAGGTGTACATAACCCGCTACTCCACACTAACGAGTGTGCCAGACTCGCTTCTGTGGGAGATGTTCAGCCGCAAGTCGGCCAAAGGCCTGGCCAGGGACACCAAAGGGCGTTTCTTCGTGGACCGGGACGGCTTCCTTTTCCGCTACATCCTGGACTACATGCGGGACCAGCAGCTGGTCCTCCCGGACCACTTCCCCGAGCGCGGGCGGCTGCAGCGGGAGGCCGAGTTCTTCAACCTGCCCGAGCTGGTCAAACAACTGGCGCCCAAAATCAGCAAGCAGAACTCCCTGGGCGACGACGGCTGTCAGAGCGACCCGGAGGACTCCTCGCCCGGGGCGGACGCCGGCCGGAATCTGGGTTCGCTCGGCGCTGCGGCGGCGGCCTGCGCCGGCCTCGCCCCCGGTTCGGCGGACGGGAAGCGGTCCGGCTTCATCACCATCGGCTACCGAGGCTCGTACACCTTAGGCCGAGACAGCCACACCGACGCCAAATTCCGTCGCGTGGCCCGGATCATGGTCTGCGGCAAGACCTCCCTGGCCAAAGAGGTCTTCGGGGAGACCCTGAACGAGAGCCGGGACCCGGACCGCCCGCCCGAGCGCTACACGTCCCGCTACTATCTCAAGTTCACCTTCCTGGAGCAGGCCTTCGACAAGCTGGCCGACGCCGGGTTCCACATGGTGGCTTGCAACTCCACGGGCACCTGCGCCTTTGCCCACGAGCAGACGGACGACAAGATCTGGACCAGTTACACTGAATACGTGTTCTACCGTGAGTGACGCTAAAAAACCCGCCCTCCCCTTTCCACCAACCTTGTCCGCAAGTGTCCCCTTCCAGCCTCAAGCCTCGTAGATGTACTGTAGATCTGCTTCGGGCCCCTCGCAATCCTTCCCATGAACAGTCCCCCACCTCCTCCCACCAGCTTGAGTCCCCCCCGTCTCATCTAGTTGTCGTCTTGACACCCCGCAGAAGACGAAGACCTTCCATGTGCAACCCCTCTTCATATTTCACCCGCCTCGACGAAGCACAACTCTTTCTATGATCTCACTTCAATCACAAGCCTCGGTTTAAGGGCGTTCAGGAAAAAGGGCTTCAAAAGAGTCGCCATCTTGTACTCTGTAACTTTCCTTCTGCTCGCTCAACTCCAGCTCCCCCTTGAAATAAAGCATCGCCGTGATTGGACTTGGAGGGGGGGGACTTGAGTGCTAAAAGAAGCAACATGTCCTTGCGATATTATATCATGCGAGCGGGATTGTGCCATAGCCGAACTGTCAGTTGTTAAGGTCCTTTTCGCTGCTGAGAAGTGATGAAAGGCAGAATATAAATAGACCTTGTGGACAGAACAAAAAGGTCGTAGTAGAGTGTACATTGATTGTGCCAACGGGCCTTTTAGTAGTTTTATCACCCACGCTAGGCAGTGGGGGCAGGGGGGTGTTGCGCCACTTGCTCAATATTTGTAGCTTTGTTAACATTCCGTCGCTCGATAACCACCTCGACCGCGTCACGTCAGTATTTGAAGTTAGTCGATGTGAATCGCCAAACTGAAAACGGTTGAATTCCGCTTGTATAGTCGGCCCAAATCTGATGACTTGTCTCTGCTGTAGCTTAAGCCGCTGCTCAAGAAACGTCTGCAAATCGTGAACATACCTCAGACTGCGCCAGAGCAGCTGAAAATACACAGTCGGGGAAAAGAGTGCTGTTATTATAAATATTAACAAATATGTCGTGCGAGGATTTTTAAACTGGGAGTCGTCAGGGCTTTTTTTTGTCTGACATTTGTTGTGAAATGTGTGATGGAAGACCCGCGTCGAAATGTTACTCGCCGGTAAAGACAACGCTGAAATGAAGTGTTCAACTTAAAGATTTGTCAAATAAAGGATGTTCTTTCTATTTCATATGTATTTTTGGATGCTAAGTGTTGCCACGGAATCACACCGATGACTTCCAGCTCAAGCAAGGAAGACATTTTGTTTATTTTTTGTATTAGTACTATAATCGCCAAACAATCCATCCATTTTGTACTGCCTGTCCTCATTAGGAACTCAGGCGAGCTGGAGTCTATCCCAGGAGGGGACTTTGGGCCAGAGACGGGTTACACCCACGAATGGTCGCCAGCCAATTGCAGAGTGCCAAGTGTAGAAAAACAAGTTGTTTGAAACAACCATTCACACACTCTAAAAAATAGTTAAGTTAAAACAAAATAACCCAATTTGTAGATAAAAAAGAAGGAGGACAGATACAATATTTGGGTCAAATGGACCCAAATTTCTGGGTTGTATTGCACAAAACAATCCCCCCAAAAATTAGGTCATTTTGTACAAAACAACCGAAAAAAAATAGCAATGTTTTACTGTTATGTAAATTTGACTAATGTAATGGATCTGTCCATTTTTGGCTCAAATTAGGTTGTTTTTTACTTTTTTTTATTTTATTTTTGAGTGATACTTGTTCACTGAACTGAGCAACCCACAAAACGACCTAAAAAGTTAGGTTGTTTTGTACAAAATAATAATAATTTTTTAAAAAAAAGGTCGTTTTGTGGGTTATTCATTTGACCCAACATTTTGGGTTATTAATTTCACTCAAAAAGTTGTGTGAACCGAATAACCCACAAAACGACCTAAAAAGTTGTTTTGTTTTGTTACAAAGTAACAAAAATGTTTTGTGTGTTATTCATTTCACACAAAAAAATTGTGTGAACCGAATAACCCACAAAATGACCTAAAAAGTTGTTTTGTTTTGTTACAAAGTAACAAAAAGGTTGTTTTGTGGGTTATTAATTTCACTCAAAAAATTGTGTGAACTGAATAACCCACAAAACGACCTAAAAAGTTTAGTTGTTTTGTACAAAGTACCAGAAAGGTTTTGTGGGTTATTCATTTCACTCAAACAGTTGTGTGAACCGAATAACCCACAAAACGACCTAAAAAGTTGGGTTGTTTTGTTACAAAGTAACAAAAAGGTCGTTTTGTGGGTTATTCATTTGACCCAACTTTTTGGGTTACTCATTTCACTCAAAAACTTGTTTGAACTGAATAACCCCCAAAACGACATAAAAAGTTGGGTTGTTTTGTACAACCCCCCCCCCCCCCAAAAAAAAGGTTGTTTTGTGGGTGATTCATTTGATACAACTTTTTGGTTTATTCATTTTACTCAAAAAGTTGTGTGAACTGAATAACCCACAAAACGACCTAAAAAGTTGGGTTGTTTTGAACAAAATAACCCCCCAAGAAAAGGTCGTTTTGTGGGTTATTGATTTGACCCAACTTATTGGGTTATTCATTTCACTCAAAAAGTTGTGTGAACAGAATAACCCCCAAAACGACCTAAAAAGTTGGGTTGTTTTGTAAAGTAACAAAAAAGGTTGTTTTGGTGGGTTATTCATTTGACCTGACTTTTTGGGCTATTCATTTCACTCAAAAAGTTGTGTGAACAGAATAACCCCCAAAACGACCTAAAAAGTTGGGTTGTTTTGTAAAGTAACAAAAAAGGTTGTTTTGGTGGGTTATTCATTTGACCTGACTTTTTGGGTTATTCATTTCACTCAAAAAGTTGTGTGAACCGAATAACCCACAAAATGACCTAAAAAGTTGTTTTGTTTTGTTACAAAGTAACAAAAAGGTTGTTTTGTGGGTTATTAATTTCACTCAAAAAATTGTGTGAACTAAATAACCCACAAAACGACCTAAAAAGTTGAGTTGTTTTGTACAAAGTACCAGAAAGGTTGTTTTGTGGGTTATTAATTTCACTCAAAAAGTTGTGTGAACTGAATAACCCACAAAACGACCTAAAAAGTTGGGTTGTTTTGTAAAAAGTAACAAAAAATGTCGTTTTGGTGGGTTATTCATTTGACCCAATTTTTTGGGTTATTCATTTCACTCAAAAAATTGGGTTGTTTTGTAAAAAGTAACAAAAAATGTCATTTTGGTGGGTTATTCATTTGACCCAACTTTTTGGGTTACTCATTTCACTCAAAAACTTGTTTGAACTGAATAACCCACACAATGACCTAAAAAGTTGGGTTTCTTAGAACAAAATTGCCCAAATGGGGTTGTTTTGTGGGTTATTCATTTAACCTGACTTTTTGGGCTAAACGAGTCACCCAAAATGTTGGGTCAAATTGACCCAAATGGGTTTAGTCACGTTTTCTCAGACATAAATGCTTTTTTGTAACTGTTTTTTTTTCAGTGTTAGGTGCATGTTTTTGTAATGCGAGAGGCAACATGCTCGATTTGAACCCTGAACCTCCGAAATGTGAAGCAACTGCCTAACCACGAGTGCGCCGTTCAAACCCATTTAGTGAAATATTAAGCAGTACCTTTGGACGCTGTCTTGTTTGTCTCATCTCGTTCATACTAAGCAAATCAAGTCCAGTTTCTTTATACCATACAGCACTTTCCATAGACTATTATCATAAAAACGCCACACAGGATAATTACAGCAAGCATAAAGTTTTTAATAACATGGAAAGAAATGCATAAAAAGTGTAGGCAGGGTGCAATAAAACATCCAGCAGATTGTAAAATATTGGGCATCAGAGACGTAATACAGTACAGAGACGCTGCAGGTTTAAAAAAAAAAAAAAAGATTACATAACCTCAATTTTAAGTTAGTAGTTAGCCGGATTATACTTCCATTCATTTAATTCTTGTGTTAGTGCACATTTTGCCTGCTGTCAGTAAAAAAAAATAAAAAATAAAAAACAGCAGCAGGCAAAACAGTGGGTATTATATTCCACTTGAACAACAAGTTACGTGTATGTAGGTGAGATAAATCCTTTCGTAAACCTCTGACTCATGTAACACAAGATTATCACACACGAGCAGTTCTCCGCGCTGAACCTGAGATGAAAACATTCATCAGCTTTGCACACAAAACAAATGAAAAACAACAAAAAAACGGCTGCAAAATACATATGGCTCCCTTCCTGGAAAACAAAGAGTCCTCTGGGAATGAGAGCGTATTATGCCTGCAGTGTCTCCAAAGCCTAAAGCAAACAGGCAGCATTCCTCTGTCACTGTGCTCGGGTCCACACTGCAATGGGGGAAAACCTCCTTTAGCAGCATGGTCACCACTATTTAGTAGCATTTTATATGCAAATTAAATAATGTAGAATTACTCAAATATTAAACACAATGAAACCAATCAATCAAGTCATCATACAGTGGGTGTAATGTTATTTAGAAAAAATGCTACATTAAGCTTTTCTGTTAAAGGGGACAAGGCAGGTTAGAATTATTATTATTATTATTTAGGTTTTGGGTGTGGCTTGTGGCCCTGTATCCCACTCGAATAGATCAGCCCCTCCAAAGAGCAACTGAATCCCATCTCCACATTCAGAACAAAAACATTTTTTTAAGTTTATGTTTTGATCCATCCATTTTCTTAACCGCTTATTCCTCCCAAGGGTCGTAGGGGTGCTGGAGCCTATCCCATCTGGCTTCAGGCAGTAGGCGGGGTACACCCTGAACTGGTTGCCAGCCAATTACAGTTATTAATTATTATTATTATTATTATTATTTTAAACATAGCGGTTTATGCTAAACGTTATTTTTATATTTAGGAGATGTTGCGGGCCTCTAAAAAAATGAATTGTGGGCCAATAATGTCCCCGGGTCACCACTGGCCTAATGACAATCACAACCTCTTGTGTTTTGGACAAAGAAAAAAATATATTAGGAAAATAATATGGGTGGGGAGGCTTATTCTTCAGGGTCAAATTGTTTATAATTTGTATTATTAATTAATTTAATGCATTAATATTATTGTTTTCCTTGAGGTACTCCAACTCCGTTTTGCGTGTCCAGAAATGTGCCTATAAATAAAATGTATTATTGTTATTATTATTATTGAAGCCTCTAAATAATTTTTAGGGGTAAATGTGATTGTCTATATGTGCCCTATGATTGGCTGATGACCCGTCCAGGGTGTAACCCACCTACACTAATAAGGATAAATGTTTCAAAAAAAATCATGATTGGAATATTGTTACTATTATGTCAAATAATTTGTAGACTTTTTACATGACATCAATAGAGTTGGGCCCTCTTTGGGAATAAGTGTTGAAGAAAAAGCAACATGCACAAGGTCAATCCTTTTGTGTTCATCTTGTGATGTCTGCTGACGTGATGTCGCTTCAAAGTGAGACATTTTCTGAGAAATGCAACAGTGGCGGTTTTGTGTGAGGTAGCAAACAAGAACTACAACTTGTGTCTGAAGTGTTGCCAACTTAGCGTGGATTTCGCTAAATTTGGTCACAACAGCAATGATTTTTTTCGGGCAAGAAATGACAACAGGGGTCCTAATGTTGGCAACATTCCTATTTCCTGCACAGTGGAAGGAAGACAGCCAAGAATATTTTGCCTGATTTTAATTTATGGAAATCTACAGTGTCACTGACTGTACAAATTGGGAATTGTCAATAATATTATATTGCTCACGATTAGGGATGTAACGATATCCAGACGTCAGAATATGACATTATCACGATATGAAGCTCGCGATATTGTGGGGAGGTTGGCGATATTTAAAAAAAATATTGTAAAAATAAAATGAACTCATACTTTAAAAAAACAACAACACAATATTGTGCGTTTGTAAGCAGCAATTTTATTATTATTATTGTTGTATTATTATTATGTTATTGTTATGTTGATAATGCACACATACATTGAGTTCCTTCCTCCACATATTGACTTGCTTCACAGGCATATTACGTTCCCCTTATTCTGACCATTAGCGTGGATTTTAAACATGGGAGGGCCAAAATATGTGCATGGAAATTAAATTGCACTAAAAAAATAGCCACCAGAGGGTGCTGTAGCTGCACAAATGGAAATCAAGCCGGCTTTTTTTTAACAGATGTGTTGCATTTAAATATCGTGAACATGACGACGACGATGTTATGGCAGTTTTAATATCACGATATCGCGCTTATCGTTATATCCCTACTCACTATGCAGTTTTGTGTAGAACGCATTTTATTGAGAACAAGATTAGATGCTTTTTCCAAATGCATTAAAGCAGGGGTGGCGAGATCCGGTCCTCGAGGGCCGCAGTCCTGCAGGTTTTGGATATTTCCCTTCTTCAACACAGCTGATTCATGATCAGCTAATCAGCAAGCTCGGCAGAAGCCTGATAACGAGCCTGTTAATTGCAATCAGCTGCACTTCGAGTAGGGAAATCTATAAAACCTGCAGGACTCCGGCCCTCGAGGACCGCAGTTTGCCACCCCTGCATTAAAGAGAATACAGTTGACCACCGTTCAGCACTCGCAGATCCGCATATTCACAGATTTTTTTTATATAAACAAAAATACATAAATAAATAAAATATTGAATGTTTCTCAGCATTTATTTTTTTTTTTTAATGAGATTTTTTTTGGAATGTATTTTTTTTTCTTCAAATGTTTTTCATGGGCGTCACAGATACATGGATTTTTGTTATTTACAGGCCGGCCCAGATAGACAAAGTCGATGTGAGCACGTTAGCTTGACTATCGGCAAGTGTTCCAGTTTCTCATGTGGCCCCTGCTCGAAATTGTCCGTAGTTGTGAATGTGTGAATGGTTGTCAATTTTTCTTTAAATTATCTGTTTTTAAAAAATATACACGGTAGAGAAAATGCTTGTCTGCCAGATCTTCTACAGTGCTGAACTATTTTTGTCGGATTTCCTCCTAAATTCATATGAGGCTACTTTGAGAAAGTCATTAGCACAAAGCTGCTGAGTCATCATATCTGAGATGCGAAATTTTAGGCCCTCGTGTTTTAGTCACCCTCCATCTTGAGTCGTCGCGGGACTCGACATTCAACAGCAGACGAGCGAGCGGCGTCAACGCCCTCCAACATCTCCACCCTCGATTTCATTGATCGCCGATTGCACGACGGCTACATTCGAATGTTCCATTAAAACGTCATCCCCGGGGAAACGTTGCGCTTCATGATTCAGCTGTAAAAAAAAAAAAAAACTGGAGCGCCCTGAGAGCACCAGTCTGTTCTCGCTACCTCCCGGCGGCGATTTGCCCCTCGTCATGCCCCCCCCCCCCCGCCCCTGCTGTCATTGTTATCCACATGGCAGCGCGCCTTTCGTATGATCGCCTTGTCTCTCAGCCAGCTGGGTCAGCGCTTTCCCTATTTGGATAGCAGAGGAGAGAGAGCAGGAAAGGATGTACATCAAAAGGGAAAAAAAGGGGGCTGGAAAGTGGGCCGAGGAAGAGGAGGAGGAGGTGGGAAGAGATAAAAAAGAAGCGAGGTGGGGATGGGGGAGCGTTTTGCAAAGAAATTTGCTGCTTCTGTCTCTGCTTTCCCTAAGCTATGCCTGCGCGAATAAGCACGACTTGTCTGTATGTTCTTCGGAGAGAGGAAGTGGGCTCAACCCGACTGGCCTGTGATTGTGTTACACCAAACAGACATAGATCCATGAGATTACCCTGCGTGTTATACGAGTCATATTGATTTACAATGAGATTATGCCGCCAGAAAGTGGGGAACTTGATATTTTTAGGACGAGATGTACAATAAATCCCCCTCCGTTGCAGGGGTTATGTTCCGCAATCAAGGTGGTATCTCACTGAGCAGCGAATGCTTACGAAGGTAGCAAATTGGGCTTTAATAATAACTGCTATAGTGCGATGTTAAAATATCGTCATGATATCGTCATGTCACGATATTAAAAGCAGCATGTCTGCAAAAAAATGAGAGGTTGTATTCAGTTTGTGTCTTTCTAGCACCCTCTGGTGGCAGTTTAATTTTAATTAGGGATGTTTTGGCCTCTGTGGCGGTTATCACTTCCATAAATCAGTCACAGCATCAAATGTTTTTCAATATCGTCATCAAAAACCTTTCAGCTGAACACATCATTGTGAACTACACAGACTATATACTTTACCAGACTTCTAGTCACAGTTTTGTTTTTTTCCTTGTCACAAGGAAATTTTGAACAAGTTCAGTGCGACAAGAAAAACTGTCGGCGACCATCGAAACTGCTGGCGAATGTTTGGGGAACTAAACCTGACGAACTGTGGTGACAAATCAACATTTATTACCTTCGCAGTGAGGCTTAGCGAAGTGTAGTAATGCTTAAGTCCGTAAATGTTTTTTGCTTGGCAACAACAGAAACGGTTTGCGACGATTAAAATTGTTAGCGGACATCTGGCGAACGTCTTTATGATGGTTTGCGACCTTGAACGAACCCTGACAACAACAACAACAACAACAAAAAACATTTGCTGCATGTGCAAATCTTCACGATCCTCTGCTACCTTGCCACAAGGAAGTTTTGAGAATTGTTAAGAATAATTGAGACCTTGAAAGAACCCTGATCACATAAAATCGACACTCACTACTATTAGTGGGATACGGGTTTCTAGCGATGCTTAGCGACAGTTTGCAACATTCAAATATTTGGGGACGGGTTTGTGAAAGACAGATGGCAACCATTTGGGACGGTATTGCAAAGATTAGCAACTGTTTGCCACTGTTTGAGAACATTTGGGACATTTTCCCAGAGAGCCCTTGTGATGACTGGTAGGGAGTGTTGAGAAAAAACGGATAGAATGTTAAAAGTAATACATTGGGAAAACTGTCATTTCCAGGTTGTGTTTTGTGAATAAGCGTATATCAGTTTTGTGTTGTTTTTGGAACAATTCAAAGTGGCTGCACCCTCATGTGTTGTGTCAGCGTGCTGTTCATTCAAGTGCTCAGCTGTAACATCTGTGTCTCTTTGCTTATTCATGTCCCCTCAAATTGTTCAGCTGTAACTTTATGACTAGTATCACATCACTTTCTGTTTTGGCGTTTGGATAACAGGTTCTCCGCCTTTTGGGGGCGGGGGATTCTCTGCTCGGGGTGCTACAGGAGGCACACGAGGGCAATGCGCTCCCCAGTTTGTCATTATGCTGAGCAGGCAGCTGGCACCAATGAAGCCAACACACAAAGTCAGACACTTACAAACACGCACGCAGAGGGAGGGAAGACGTGGCAGTAAGCCTCCCGCACGAAGCCGACGATTAGGAGCTGTGATTGTCTTGCTTCTTTTCACCTCCTCGTAATCTTTCATAACGCGTTTACAAGCAAATGCGCCATTTGCCTCCGCCTTTTTCTCTCTTGACAGTAATAATCGGGAGATTGTGGTAATAAGAAAAACATCTTTGCTACTTATTAACTGGGAGGAGAGATAACAATGTGGGAAATGGGAGCGAGAGAGAGCCCCGGGTGTACGTTAGCGCTATTATTTTCTCCATCAACATGTGACGCGCAAAGTCTTCTCGCTTTTGTTGCGTCGGTGAGGTCAGAACCCTTGAAGTGTGCATGTCAGCCTTGGCGACGACACCCGCGCTCGCATGTAAGCTGACATGCATCCGCGTGCGGCGACACTGGCTCCGAGCGTCCTTATCTCATTGTGTGCCGGACTATTTTTAGTGAGTCAGGCATTGAGCCAGATGTGTACCTACCGCACTGCTATTGTTACGTCCGGGGTATGGGTGGACCCAAAAACGGAGGAAACAGGCGGGAAGACAGACTGGTAAGATGATGTAAGGAACTTTATTAACTATGACGGGGACGGACTGGACGAGACGGAAGGGGAGTAGACTGGGCTGGACGTGGACACAGATCATGGCGTAGACTTGGCGTGGCGTGATGCAAAGACTAGGCGTGGAAGACTAGGCGTGGAAGACTTGGCGTGGAAGACTTGGCGTGGAAGACTAGGCGTGGCGTGATGCAAAGACTAGGCGTGGAAGACTTGGCGTGGAAGACTAGGCGTGGAAGACTTGGCGTGGAAGACTAGGCGTGGAAGACTAGGCGTGGAAGACTAGGCGTGGAAGACTAGGCGTGGCCTGATGCAAAGACTAGGCGTGGAAGACTAGGCGTGGAAGACTAGGCGTGGAAGACTAGGCGTGGAAGACTCGGCGTGGCGTGATGCAAAGACTAGGCGTGGAAGACTAGGCGTGGAAGACTAGGCGTGGAAGACTTGGCGTGGAAGACTTGGCGTGGAAGACTTGGCGTGGAAGACTTGGCGTGGAAGACTAGGCGTGGCGTGATGCAAAGACTAGGCGTGGAAGACTAGGCGTGGAAGACTAGGCGTGGAAGACTAGGCGTGGAAGACTAGGCGTGGAAGACTAGGCAGGGAAGACTAGGCAGGGAAGACTAGGCAGGGAAGACTTAGCAGACTTGGCAGGGAAGACTTAGCAGACTTGGCAGGGAAGACTTGGCGTGGAAGACTTGGCGTGGACGACTTGGCGTGGAAGACTTGGCGTGGAAGACTTGGCGTGGAAGACTTGGCGTGGAAGACTTGGCGTGGAAGACTAGGCAGGGAAGACTAGGCAGGGAAGACTAGGCAGGGAAGACTTAGCAGACTTGGCAGGGAAGACTTAGCAGACTTGGCAGGGAAGACTTAGCAGACTTGGCAGGGAAGACTTGGCAGGGAAGACTAGGCGTGGAAGACTAGGCGTGGAAGACTTAGCAGACTTGGCAGGGAAGACTTAGCAGACTTAGCAGGGAAGACTTAGCAGGGAAGACTTAGCAGGGAAGACTTAGCAGGGAAGACTTAGCAGGGAAGACTTAGCAGGGAAGACTTAGCAGACTTGGCAGGGAAGACTTAGCAGACTTGGCAGGGAAGACTTAGCAGACTTGGCAGGGAAGACTTAGCAGACTTGGCAGGGAAGACTTGGCAGGGAAGACTAGGCGTGGAAGACTAGGCGTGGAAGACTTAGCAGACTTGGCAGGGAAGACTTAGCAGACTTGGCAGGGAAGACTTAGCAGGGAAGACTTGGCGTAGAAGACTTAGCAGACTAGGCGTGGAAGACTTAGCAGACTTGGCGTGGAAGACTTAGACTTGGTGATAACAGACTTGGTAGACTTGGCAATAAAGACTTGGTAGACTTGGCAATAAAGACTTGGTAGACTTGGCAATAAAGTCACCACTGTGACCAGACATGCAGACATTCAAACAACAAACATCAAACATCAAACAATGCTCCCACACCCGCGTGAGACAAACACCACTCCCTTAAACAAACACTAATGACAATAACAGGACACACCTGGGAGACACAGCAGGGAGCGGGAACCAATCAGCAATACACACCAGGAAGGGAAGACACAAGCAGGTGGACAAGGTTAACCATAATGAGACTGGGGAAGAAGACAGGAACACCAGACAACCAACACTCACCAAAATAAAACAAAAACCCAAACAAACTGAAACGTGACAGCTATGGCCTCCAGCGCGGGTACAACCTCCTTCTCTTAGCACGCGGTCTATACATCTGCTTGAGAACACATTGGCCTGCATGCATGGAGGAAGTCAACATGAAACTGAAGTTGCAATCAGCAATTAACCCATTCAAACCCAAAAACGTGTAAATAAGTTTTTTTAATACTATGTGCTTCCATACCAAAAAGGTATTTATACGTTGTTGTTGTTTTTTAATGCTAGAGCACACTTTGATGCAGCTTCTGACCTGAAGAGGTCGCTTAAAACAATGGTAGTTATTACAAAAAAAAAAGGCCAGCAGGTGGCACCAGAGTATAAGAGATCAAGATGTTTGTTTTTGTTGTGTTGGGATGGGTAGACAAAAAATCACACAATATTATAAATTAGTTAATGGCATAATTTTCTGTTTTCTTGACTGAAATCTTGGAATGAATGTAAAATAACCAAATAAAAAGTATATTTAGAATCAAAGACTGTTCTAATAGCTTTCTTTGATCCTTGAATAAAATACTTCTGTCAAATACAACTGTTAAACAAAATGATCAACGGGCCATCTTTTGATCTGATTTGCAAGGACTACGTGGAGAGAACTTGAGCAGGGGATTTTGCTCTGAGATGATGCCAAAGACGTACAGTTTGGCTTTGTGACGTGTACGGATTACTTGACATTTCTCCAACAAGCGTCAAGTACGACTCAAATAAAACTACCTAGAGTCCGTGTTTGTCCATCTTCGCGCCAGTGGTTTGGCTGTAGGTTAAAGCCCATAACAGGAAGTAAATAAAACGGAGTTAATTGACTATTAAAAAAACAAAAAAAAAAAAAAAAAAAAACGCTTCAATTAATTAAAATTAATCTTCAGAGTTAACGCTTTAATTTGGACAACCCTAATTTTAAAATTGTTTTGAATGTATTTTTGGTTTTGTTACTTTTCTGGAAGTGAACCCCTATTTAAGTTATTTATTGGAAGTGAAGTTTATCCCCATTTTTCCCAATATTTTTTTTTTTTTTAATTCTGAAACAATTTTTTTTTTTTATAGACATTTATAATGGCTGTTAATTATGCACCGTTTTTCGTTATCAGTGAGCCGGCCTGGTACCTATTTCTTTCTTTTTTTTTAAGAGATGACGGGACCTTGTCTCTATTACCCACAAATCGCAGGGTCCACTGTATATTTCTGTACATATATGTATGTACATCTCAACTCAATTCAACTTTATTTATAACGCACTTTAAAACAAGCATTGCAAGTGCTGTACATGAAACAGAAAATAAGTAAAGAATAAGAAAAACCAAAAAAAATTTTTTTACAAGTAAATACATTTTACATCAGCAACTTAATAAAAAGAAGTAGGCGATTGAATAAAATAAATAAATAAATAAATAAATAAATAAATAAATATACATTTGTACATATTTATGATGTAAAATAGGCAAAGACAAATTATATAACAACCAGAGCCTGGATTCAAACATGCAACCCCAGAACTGTGAGGCAAGTGTGCCAACCACTACGAAAGTAAAACACAGTGGATAAAGTGGTTTGTACGTCTGCCTCACAGTCGAGAGGATTAAATCTGGCCTCCGCTTTTCAATGTGTGGCGTTTTGATGTGCCTGTGTGGGTTTTCTCCGGGGACTTCTTCCTCCCACATTCCAAAAATGCTCATGTTGGGTTTACTGAAGACCAAATTGTCCGTAGTTGTGCATGTGAATGGTTGTGATTTGTGAATGTGAACGTGCCTTGCGATTGGCTGGTGACCAGTCTTGGGTGAACTCTGGCTCTTGCCCAAAGTCAGCTCACCGTCAACCTCATTGAGGACAAACAGTACAGTGAATTGATGGATGCGATAAAATGTGTCGGACCTTTGGAAATTACCTTTAAATCAATAGCCCTAAAACTGCAGCTTCATTATAATGATAAAGAAAAGGAAACAAATTCAAGAAGGCACAAACGAGGTTTGTAGCAGATTTGATATTTACGATATTTATTATACACTCTCCGCCATATTGCGTCTTTCCCCTGAAGAACCATAAACGTGTGATTAAGTGAAATTTATGACTGCGCCGAGCATAGCATTAGGCAAAGTGAACGGTTTAGTCAGGCCGGTGGCATATTTTGTGATAAAGAGGCAATTAGAGACATATAAGGTCGTAGACAATGTCAAGAAGAACAAGAACAGCAACAGAGATGGGGAAAAGGAAGAGAAAAATAACGTGAAAATGTTGTGGAAGTTATCACTCAAAGGTTCGACTTAGAACAGGAATTTTGTGAAGACATTATTGTCATAGACTGTGTCAGATTGCATTAACATGACCTTTTCTTAAAGGGACACTTGACTCATTGAACAATTTTCAGCAGTGAAAAGTTCACATTTTTAATTTGATAACTTCATTATTTTTTCATATACAAAATAATAATAATAATATTACATAAAATAATATTATTATAATTAATTATAATTATAAAATAATATTAAAACAATAAAAAACTTGCAATATTTCATTTGATTTGTAATGAATCCAGAATGTATGGCATTTTTGCTTATTTAATTGCATTACAGAAAATAATGGACTTTATCACAATATTCTAATTTTCTGAAACAGTCCTGTAATTGGTCGTGACCTACTTCCTCAGCATAGGTGATGTCATCAGTTGACAGCAAGTAGAAAAAGGTATTAATTGTACATGAAAAATTCTAATTTTACCATATTCATTCTAGACAAAATATTCACTTTTTACTGCTGAAAATGGCTCCATTAGTCAAGTATCCCTTTAAAGTTGCACCATTCATATTAATAAGTAATTGATGTCATTATTTTTGAATAATTATTATATTAAAAAAAAATTCTGTATGTTTATATGTGCGAACGAAAATTATTCAAATAACGTTTTTGTCCATCAGGATGAATAATACGTAGCACATAAAGTTCCTTTACAAAGTTCCCTCGCCATCTACGGGCCTGGCATGCAAAATCTGACAAGCAATTATCTGGGCCAATTGGAAATATTGTGACGATCGTTATACTACTCAACCATATCATTAAAAAAAAGTGAGTCAGTGTGTCCGCCATATTGGATGTGGCCATGGTATTAGCTATAAAATGAGCAAATTATGTTAATATGATTGAGTTAAATGACATACAGATACAATCCAAAGACTTTGATTTTACTTTAGGTAGCACTTTCCGTTTTACTCCACGCCGACGCTCAACTTTGTGCAGATTTGTGAACGATGTTACGCCTCAAAGGAATACGAAGGTTGTACGCGGCAAGTTGTAAATGTGTCAGTGTTGGCTGTTGCTAGGCTGGGATTCACCTCTCAGCCATCTGGAGACTGGGCGTCTAATCTGCCTGCCTAATGATCAGTAATCTCCAGGTACGGCTTTGTCCTTAGTGCCGCTGTCATGTTCGTTGTCTCCCCTCGCCGTCAACTCGCCGTGAGTTGGACAGAAGCCCTTTTGGATACACATCAAACATGTCAATCAGCTTTAGTTGCTCCAACTATGGAGTCGTCTTTTCAGTTTGGTAACCGCAATGAAAAGCTTCATTAGTTTTATAAATGACGGGACATCCAGGTTTGTTTCAACTCGGCGCTCCGCCTCTGCACTTCCTATTTGGCAGCGTTCCCGCCTCACCTGCTGTTTGTCACTCATTACCTCGACATTATGCAGATTGACAGCTTTGTAATTGCTCCGAGACTCACAAGTACACACCGGTGGATTTTTGAAGCAGGGGACTTGAGCATGTAAATTCAGTCGCAAAGAGCGTATGCGTCAAAACGTCTAATTACACGCCCACGTCTTTTTTTCTTTTTTTTTTTTTGCTCTGATGGTAATCAAAGCGAAAAGCTTGTCAGTGAGAAGTCTGGAGGTGGCGAGGCCAAACACGCGGATCATTTCGCAAAGTAGATGTTAAGATATGTGAGCTAACAGATGAATAATTACATGTAAAAACATTTAATGGGGGGGGGGTAAAATGTACGACCTCACGATACGGATAAAAGGCCCCCCCGTATCGCTCGTAGACACGTAACAATCCACTTAAGCTCTGCCTCCTTCACACCACAGTGACGTTTCCATGGAGATGGTGTGATCCTTGTGTTTGCCATCCTCCCCTGTCGTCAGGTCGCAAGACTTTTCACTGGCTACATGCATGTTTTCTAAAGCAAGTCCTGATTTGCTAACCTAGCTCATTAAATGTCGTTCCAAGGATTAGGGACACACGCTGTGTGCACTCGAGTGTAGCAAATTAGCCGATTTCTCTTTATTTGTTTGAAACAAGGACAAAAATTAGATGTTATTTTTAGTGGCGTGCATCACTCCACAATAAATGCTTCGACACAGTTATCCCTCATGTGGTGCGGAACGATTCAAGGTCCGATTCAATTCGATTCGATATCGTATGGCTCATTTCGAGAGGGTATGATGCAATGACTTTTTGTTGTCATTTTTTACATTCACATGAAAAAACTTGTCAGTACTGTAAAATTGCAATTTGTAAAGACAATTTGATGCGCGTATGTTTCAAAGCGGAACGATTTGGTTCTATTAACTCATTCACTCCCAGCCATTTTCGTGTTCTATTGCTATCAAAACATGGAACCTAGCCCCCCCCCCAAAAAAAAGTGTATCTTCTTTTATCAGGGAGAACAAATATATATATTTTGGTATATTTTTCATCTGTTTTTATGTTTTGTAGCAATTAGCATTAGAATTAGCTAAGTTTCATCATTATTCCCAAACCTTTTGAAATACTGGGAAAAAAAGAGCTTGTTGCAACATGGACCTGGTTGATCTCTTATACTTTGCTGCCACCTGCTGGCCGTTTTTTTTTTCTTTTCTTTTTTTTTTTTGTAATAAGTACCATCGCTTTAAGCGACCGCTTCAGGTCAGCAACTGCATCAAAACCTTCATACAAAAACTCTAGCATACAAAAACCTAAAAAACGTATAAATACGTTTTTGGGAGTGAATGAGTTAATCTATTTGATGCACTCACATCTTTAAAAAAAAAAAATCAAATAAAATACATAATATATTTCCAGTTCAAACTGGTTATTGTTACACCCCTAGACTATTTTGACCCAGGAGGTTGTGTTCACCATTTTGGGCAGTTGAAGTAAATTGAATGTAACATTCATAGAAAAAGTTAGTACTAAATTTGGATACTGTACAGGGGTCAGGGTTCAAACCCTGTACAGGGGTCAGGGTTCAAACGGTTAGAAAATGTTGGTAATAAAATGTATGGAGGACCAAAACTGCCAAAATTAAAAATAAATGAATGACTAAATAAATAAGTAAATAAGTAAGTAAGTAAGTAAATAAATAAATAAATAAATAAAAATAAGTAGTTAAAAATGAAAATAAAAGATGTGAGAGCAGAGCGTTTTTATTTATTGATTGATATTTAATTCTATTTGTATATTTTGTATTTATTTCACATTTATTTATTTTTTATTTTTTAAATCTCTTGTTTTATTTTTGATTTATTTTTACATATTTTTATTTAGTGATATATATTTTTATATTCCATTTAGATTTATTTTTTGTATTTAACTTTCTAATTATATATATTTTTTATATACGTTTTTATTTTCACTTTTATTCATTCATTTATTTAGTTAGTCATTTATTTATTTTAAATTTGGGCAGTTTTGGCCCTCCATAAAAATGAGCATCATTTTTCACCGCTGTTAACTCATCTGAATGGGTAGTTTTTTTTTCCCCTTTGTTGGATCAAAATCTTGACCCAATGTGCGAGGGCAAATCCTCAACCCACTCCACTAAATAACCAAGTATAGGCTCGGTTCCCTTTGGACCCAGTTGGGCTAGCTATTTCACCCAATTTAGGTTACTTTAGACCAGTGCTTCTCAATTATTTTCTCTCATGCCCCCCCAGTAAGAAGAAAACATCTTGCCCCCCCAACCCCTCGCGCGACGATAAATAGTATCATTTGTCTATAAAATTGTTATAAGCACACCTCTGCATAACACTGTATCTTTAACGTATAGGAGAATAAAAAAGAAAGAAATATGGACCAACTTACAACAAAGAATAGCTTTATTCAGAAAAGATTTAACGTGCATCTGAAATTCAATAATAAAATTAAATCCTTAATTAAACTCTAATCATTTTTTGACTGACCATATCAAACCATATGATACGGAAAAAATTACAGAAAATCAATAAATAATAATGCAGTCAAACTGATCACCATCATTAATTCAGGAGCACAATATTAAAAAAACAAAAAACAAAAAACTTTAACCTACAAAACAAAAGTATCTAAAATAATTTGTGCTGATTTTTTTTTTTTCCAAAGCGCGCATGCTCAGTGCAAACAAAACCGAATGCTCCCTGCACACACTCTGCCAATAATGAGAGCGCCACTGTCCCCTAGTGTAGTGGAGGTGCAATTGCACTTTATTCTAGGACAGTAAAATAATAATAATAATAATAATAATAATAATAATAATAATAATAATAATAATAATTGTAAATAAATAAAAAGCATGTTCCCCGAGGTCAAACGCACCCCCCTTGATGGAGCCTCGCGCCCCCCTGGAAGGGCCTGCCCCAATATTTGAGAAGCACTGCTTTAGACCCAGCAATTTTCAGAGCGTTATTAATTCCAAATATATCTGTATATGTATATATAACTGTCTGGCAGTGATTTATAGTGACATGCACAACAATTACATGCTCTTTCGTGAGCTTGCAAAGGTACAATAAACCTGTGCATCACGTTACCTTTTATCCACTGAAATGGATGAAAATGGGGGCCTCTGGTACAATAAGGTTTGGGAAACATTTGCAGCACTCAGAGTGGTTGCTTGTGTAAGCCGTCACATTTTCGGTTCCTGTGGGAATTTTGACACTCACTTGTTAAAATGAAAACCATTATCCTTTTCCTTAAAAAAAATAAATAAAAAAATACAAATGAGTATCTCCTAATAGCCTGACTTTATTATCACATTACGGCTTTGTTCTTCTAATGTCCCATTTCGACGTTTGTTTCTTTTCACTGTGGTCCCAACACTCCCCATTTGTATTCGCTCTCCACATTTAAGGAAAACTGCCCCAATACTGCCAACATTTTACATGTAAGCGTACCGGTCCACTGAGATGTTCCATTGTTTGACTGACATTTGGAGGGCTGATGCATGAAAGAAGATACAATGTGGATTGTGGACCTCCGCTGAGCATTGTGTAGTGCAAGTACCCTTCAAACGCTGCCACCATTCAACACGCTGCTCATCCCTTTCAGCAAGCACATACAGAGCTGCTGGTGCACCTTTTTGTAATTAGTGCTCTGTTCCTTTATCTTCATAATAGGAGAAAGCGCCTGTGTATGTGTGTGCTTCACATTTAAATGACTGGTCATTTGTGTACAATGTGGTAATGTGAATTTCAACCATGCAAAGCATGCATAGTGCCGCATCGTTATTAGTCATTTAAAACTGTATGCTGCTTACAGTTGAATTAGTTAGCCTGTCTAGGATAAATTAGAATGAGTAGATTACGTTACTGGTAACTAGAATAAAAAGAATCGTGTTGACATTTACTTGCCACCGTACCTGCAGGTATTGACACTATCTAGTCACAGAACCACTTTAAATAACAAATAAAACATGGTTCAAACACGACACAATTGAAAACTCTTTTCATGCAGAATGGTGACCAAGTGGTTAGTGTGTCTGTCTCACAGTTGAGATGTTCTGTTTTCAAATATTAACATACAAAAAAAAAGCCACATTTTCAGCTGAGAAAGACTGAATATCAGGTCTTCTCCGGGTACTCCGGACTCCTCCCACATTCCAAAGACATGCTTGCCAGGTTAATTGAATGCTCCGAATTGTCCCTCGGTGTGATTGTGAGCGTGGATGGTCTTCATATGCAAAAGAATAGAAAAACAAAGACTATGTCGTAGAAGACAACTACTCAAATATTTGCAGCATTATAAATTGGCAAATTTGTGAGAAAAAAAAAAAAAAAAAAAAATTTACAAGAAAAAAAAATCAAATTTTTGAGACATTATGAAGTGGCAAATTTGCAAGGAAAAAACTCACAAATCTTTGAGAAAAAAAAGACTGAATATTTGCAACATTATAAAGTGGCAAATTTGTGAGGAAAAAAAACCTCACAAATTAACATGAAAATATGTGTGAATATTTGCTATTTTAAGTGGTAAATTTGCCAGAAAAGAAACAAACAAATTTGTGAAAAAATTCCAATATTTAAGATATTATGAAGTGGCAATTTTACAAGAAAAAAAAATTTCAATTAAAAAAAAACAAAAAACCTCAAAATATTTGAGACAAAGTGGCAAATTTGTAAAACAAACAAACAAACAAACAAATTCACAAATCTATGAGAAAAAGCGTGAATATTTTTGACATTATAAAGTGGCAAATTTGTGAGAAAAAACCCCACAAATTTATGAGAAAAAATTAATATTTGCAACATTATGAAGTGGCAAATTTGCAACGAAAAAAACTTACAAATTAACAAGAAAATATGTGTGAATATTTGCTACTTTAAGTGGCAAATTTGCGATAAAAAACTAACAAATTTGTGAGAAAAACTCAAATATTTAAGACATGAAGTGGCAATTTTACAAGAAAAACAAAAAAAATATTAAAAAAAAAGAAACTCAAATATTTGAGACATAAAGTGGCAAATTTACACAAAAAAAAAAAAAAAACACCTCACAAATCTATGAGAATTTTTTTAAATTATTTGTATCATTATAAACTGGAAAATTTGTGAGAAAAAAACCCCAGATATATGAGAAAAAAAACTGAATATTTGCAACATTATGAAGTGGTAAATTTGCGAGGAAAAAAAATTACAAATTAACAAGCAACTATGCGTGAATATTTGTTACTTTAAGTGGCAAATTTGTAAGAAAAAACTAACAAATTTGTGAGAAAAAACTCAAATATTTAAGACATTATTAAATAATGAGGAAAAAATGAACAAATATACAAGAAAAAAAAACCTCAAATATTTGAGACGTAAAGTGGCAAATCTTCAAGAAAAAAAACCTAACAAATCTATGAGGAAAAAACTCGATTATTTTTGACATAATGTGGCAAATATGTGAGAAAAAAAACAAAAATTTATGAGGAAAAAAAAACTTACAAATTAACAAGAAAATATGCGTGAATATTTGCGACTTTAAGTGGCAACTTTGCGAGAAAAAAAACTAAGGAATTTGTGAGAAAAAACTCTAAGACATTATGAAGTGGCAATTTTACAAGAAAAAAAATGAACAAATTTACAAGGAAAAAACTCAAATATTTGAGACGTAAAGTGGCAAATTTGCGAGGAACAACACAATTTATGAGAAAAAAAAAAGAATATTTGCAACATTATAAATGGGCAAATTACGAGGAAAAAGATCACAAATTTACGAGAAAAAAGAAACGCAAATACTTGTGACATTATTAAGTGGAAAATTTGCGAAAAGTTTCTCAAGTTTCTGAGTCTTTTTTTCTCTCAAATTCTGCGAATTTATTTCTCATAAATTTGTTTTTTCTTGCAAATTTACCACTTTATTATGTCACAAATATGCAATTTTTTTTGCGAGAATCAATGACGATTTGGACTTCATTCTTTTAACATGTTTAAGTAGCCACATTAGTAGCTTAGCAGAGCTTGTTGCTAGCTAGCTGGTTTTTGCCTCGACGTTTGACCACGTATGTCACGGCAACGCTAACATTTGAAGCGTTACCGTTTGGTAAAACTTCACTATCTGTGATTTTCACTTTTGCTATCACTGTGTTTTAATTAAGGATGTAACGATACCCAAACATCACCATACGATATTATCACGATATGAAGCGCACGATGCAATAATTAGCACGATATTGTGGGGGGGTTGGCGATATTTAAAACAGGTCACAATATTGTAAAAAAAAAAAAAAAAAAGAAAAAAAAAAGTAAAAAAAAAAAAGCTCATTCTAAAACAAAAAAATGCAATATTGTGCTTGCTTTTGTACATAACATCAATGTTATGTTTTATTATTATTGTTATGTTAATGCACACACACATTGAGTTCCTCCTCATATTGACTTGCGTCAAAGGCATATTATGTTCCCTTTCACCTGACAATTAGCGTAGATTTTAAACATAGAAGGGCCAAAACATCCCTAATGAAAATTAAATTGCACTAAAAAACTAGCCACCAGAGTGTGCTAGAACTGCACAAGTGGAAATCAACCTGAATTTTTTTCACAGCTGTGTTGCATTTAAATATTGTGAACATGACGACGACGATATTGTGGCAGTTTTAATATCACAATATCACGATATTGCCAATATCGTTACCTCCCTAGTTTTAATGAGGCGCAAAATCACAATTTTGACCTGCAAACTGTGAATCTAGCGAGGGCCTGAATGATGAACCCTATACAGGACGCTGTACTACTATCAGTGGCCAGTATAATCGCTCCTATCACAACTGTTGATTTCGTCTGATTAAGCAAAAGATTACTGCCCTATTTGAGTCAAACATCTCGATTCAGTCAGGCCGAACAACCTAACAAACCTTCTGGGGGGGATGTTCAGCGCCATCAAGGTGCTAAATGTCAGCCGCGCTGACACGTCGGAGCTGCTAATAGCAATAGTGATGGCGGCGGAGCCGTGTGTCACATTGCACAGATGGGAGAGCGCCAGAGTGGATGTGTGAGAAAGTACTTTGGCTTTTGCATACATCCCCGGAGAAGTGGCCTATGGGAGGGGGGGAAAAAAAAAAGAAAAAAGTTGAGTGCTCTCTTTCGCTGTTCTCCTCCACAAGGCTTAGCCAACGGAGGAAATCATGGAGCCCATCCCCCAGTGGATTATTCCTCCGACACTGCTAAGCCCCCCCCATACTCCCACGGCCAGGCATCCTCAAACACATGTATTCATTACAGCAGATTTGGAATGAGCTGCAGCGGGTGGAGAACATGCTCCTGCCAGCTCCTCCTTCCTTTTTCTGTCTGTCTTTATCCATCCCACTAGTGCAAAGACACATCAGGCCTCACATGCTAACTCCCACGCATAATCGCGCAAACACGTAAGGTGGACCGCACTCAGCCTGGTGCACTCTGTCACGAGTGTGTGTCATTTCACACTTTCTCGCTCCTTGCTGTCTCAGATTAGCACTTCGTGGATTTTCATAGACTTCTGACTGAATGCGCAGTATGCATGCAGTTATCATTTAGCATGATGATGGGGGGGCAACGAGAGATATACGAACACATACCTGCGCAGTGTAATGACATTCACCCCCTAGAGTTGTGTCGCTAAAGCTCGGGTTTGAGTGACGCTGACATAGAGGCATTTGTTTTATGATATGGAAATTGATATTGAAATGGAACGGCGCTGCGGTGAATCACACTGAGAGGTGTTTGCATATGGTTGAAATAAAAACAAAACAAAACAATGAAATAATCATTAGGGCTGTAATGATATCCAAACATCGATATTATCACGATATGATAATATAATAATATAATAATAATATGATAATTTTGAGTTAATTATTTTATTGAATACGTTTTATTAATTAAATTAATATATTTAATTTTGTTTAATTTAATTAATTTTTTATTTTTAATTTTAATTTAACGTTTTAACTAATTAATCTAGTTAATTTAAACTTTAATACCACACTTTTCTTTTTTTTTATGCGCAATTAATGTATAAAACAATTCCAGTCGCAACGCAGCAGACACATCCACGTCAAAATTTAGAAGTAATAAATTTAATAATAATGCACATATTTGTGGAGAATTTTACTTCATGTTAAAGATTAGCTAGTTTTTAATATGAAAAGAAAAATGCACTGAGCTGCCACCAACATCTTACAAATGAATTATGCCATCTAGTGGCAGATAAATGACCTCAACACAAATCAGTACAGTACATCTTTTAATTTTATGAATTATTATGAAAATACTGTTTCAATCACTAAAAGATGCAGCCATATTTCTATTGTTTAATATTTTTTAATAATATAATAAATTTTTTTTAAGAGCATGAAAATCTGAAAAAACTATTTTATTGCACATTTTATTGTACATTTACAACAAATATAAAATTTGCGATTAGTCGTGAGTTACCTATTGAAGTCATGCGATTAATTACGATTAAACATTTTAATCGTCTGACACCCCTAGTTTTTAATCCATCTCAGGGGGTGGCCATTTTGCCCTGTTGACTGAAAATGGCATCACAGGTGCGCAGGAATGAGGTCATGACTAATCACGGCTCAATTTCAGAAAGTGAGCCGTGATTGGCTGTTACCTAAAAGTTGCTACAATACGCACCAATCTTCTGAATCCTTGTTGAATTATGTGAAGATTGACCCAGTAGTTGCTGAGATACAAATATAAGTGTTCAAAAGAAGGTGGCCACACCCCTTTTTAATGAAAATGTCCAAATTCAGGGGGCCGTAGCTCCTAAACCCCTGCTCCGATTGAGCTATGATTTGAGATGTACTGTTGTGTCATCACTGCCAACAGGTGCACCAAATTTCATTCCAATCCAAATCTGCTTGGTTGAACCTAATGGGTGGTTTGGCATGGAAGGACACTGGTCTGGGTTATCTTAATGTTTTTACAATTTATGTTCAGTGTTTCTGAAAATGAAGACATTACCTGATTACAGTGTGGCTTGAAAAATACACGCTGTGCAACTATTCACACAAAGAAGACAAATCGTGAAAAATGTCTCACTCGGCTTCAGCGAGAGGTTTTCACACTTTGCTGTGGAATAGTGAACACACACACAAGCAGTGGTCGGTTCTCCATTCCCTTTTGTCTTGCTTCTCCCCCGGTGAGTTATTTTCCCTGCTCGGCTTCCTTTTTTGCCCCCTCACTGAGAGACAAAGTGTCTCTTTTATTTTCCAGCCTCATGATGTGCTTCGATTAGACAAACAAAACAATAACAATTAGGATGTTTTTATTATTTGACTTATAACAAGGCAAAACACATTCATTATCTATAATCTTGCTACATGGACGGATAATTTCCGTTATTATCGCCCCGGCTTGTAATTTCTTATACAATGTTATCATATTGACATATCTTATTTTCATGGCGGTATTTTAATGAAAAACGAGGCAGTCATAATTGGTGCAACTTGAATATTAAAGGCTTAAATGTGTTTTTGTCTTGTACCGCACATAAATTAAACAAATTGAAAAAAAAAGAGGAAAAAGGGATTTGTAAGGAAATATTTTTTGATGTTGTTTATTGTCCAAGATGGTAACCAGGGATATAAAAGTTTGGAGTTGTCATTAGAGTTAGTTTCTATGTCATTTCAACTAGTTTCTTGCTTTAGTTTTTTTTTTTTTTTTAATAAATGAAGTATTTCTTATTACAAGTTATTTTAATTATTGTTAGAAATGCAAGATGTAGATTCAGTTAATTTCTGTTTTTTAAAAAGCATTTTTGTTTTTATTTCATTTTGTTAATAGCCATGTTTTTTATTTATTTATTCTTATTATTTTATTTTAATTTGTAATTTTTTATAGTTATTTTAATTATTGTTAGAAAGGCAAGATGTAGATTCAGTTAATTTCTGTTTTTTAAAAAGCATTTTTGTTTTTATTTCATTTTGTTAATAGCCATGTTAATTATTTATTTATTTATTCTTATTATTTTATTTTATTTTTTTATTTTTCTAGTTATTTTAATTATTGTTAGAAATACAAGATGTAGATTAAGTTAATTTTTTGTTCTTTAAAAAGCATTTTTGTTTTTATTTCATTTTGTTAATCGCCATGTTTTTTTTATTTTTTATTTTTTATTATATAAATATATATATTTTTTTTTTCATGTAGGTTTTTATTTATTATTATTATTATTATTATTATTTTTATTTATTATTATTATTTTATATATATATATTTAATAGTTTTTTTGTTTGTTTTTACTAGTTATTTAGTTAACTATAACTTTATTCTACTAACATTAACTATAAAAACCTTGCCGGTAACTTAAGAGTGTTCAAAATAGTCACTCAACCTCTTTTACATAGGGAGAAAATAGCCGACACTAAATGATAAGTCCAACTCATTGTTTTTCACAAAAGACCAGGTCTAATAATCAGTACCACCTATTATGTCAATTGGCAACTTTTTGTTGATTAATAAGAGTCCCAAAACGTTTTCTCCTTCTTCAGGGGGTTCATCAGTGATCCCCAAGGCCAACACGACTTCTGATTTCCGCCTTCTCCCTGAAGCGGCCACGTCCAAACCTCAGGCTGAATCAACAACAAACAACGGTTGCATCAGCAACAGCGCTCGAACCCAAAGCCTCCCCGAAAGTAGCACCATCCCAACGCTGGACGCGCCCGAACCACGACCCCTCGACTCCCCACCTCCTTCCCTCTCCCCTCTGCTTCCTTCTCCTCCATCACTTCCCCCAGGAAGCCCCGAAATCCCCCCTCCGTCACCCAAACCTTCGCCTAGCCCCAGTCCTCCCTCGACCCCGCCTCCCGCCGGGCGCCCCATCAACCTCCACCTGAAGACGCTGCCCCGGCTTCTCCCGCGAGAGAATGGAGGCCCTCCCGCTGCGGTGAACGAGGACGAGGAGGAGAGGAAGATGCTGGAGGAGGATCTCAAGAAATGCATCGACGACTTCAAAAAGATCCGCATGCCCAAAGTTTTTCCGGACCGCAAGAGGCACTGGCAAAATGACTTGCTCAAGAAGTACAACGCGTAGCGTTTGATCGTGGCCGTTTTGTACGACTGATTAGTAAAGTCCGCAATATTTTCATGGTGCTTGCATCCACTTTTCTTTTTTTTGTGACCGCTGTTTGGTAAGTTTCCGTCAGCAAGGCAGTACGCTCAGTCACAAAGCTAGCTTAGCAACACTTGTTTGTCCATCGTACGAAAAAAGTCCTTTGTGAATATGCGCTTGTGTTCAACAATTATTGAATCATCATTAAATATTCCAGCAGTACATCAGTGATAATGTGGTGCCGTTATTTTTGGAATTTGCTCGATACTGCACGACATTGTCAATAACATGTTTTTGGCCGATCACCCGTCACTTGTGTGATATTCTCACAACAATTCTATTGTTCTACGCAATAAGACCTTATAAATTAGGGAAGTAACGATAACTGCAATATCGTGATATCGCGATATTAAAACTGCCACAATATAACGTCGGCGTCATGTCATGATATTAAATATTAAAACAGCACATCTGTTAAAAAAAAAGAAAAAAAGGCAGGTTGATCTCCATTTGTGAAGTTCTAGCACCCTTTGGTGGATAAGACACACACTTCTCAGAAGGCTTATATAGACAACGAATCGATTTGATTGGTTGTGGCTAGACATGTGGGTAACAGGACTGACATGGAATTATCTGATTGGCTGTTGATCAAGTAAAGCGATTCAAGATTCTTGACATCACATAGCTCATACATCACATAGCTTAAACCAGTTGAAACTAGATGCCGATTACATCAGTTCAAAACAACAATTCACACAGACACTTGACCTCACGTTCATGACCCCAAACATGACCCTTGCATGACCCAGACATGATACAGATTTCACACTGGCTAAATTTGAGATCATTATGATTTCAGTATTTTTTATGGGTTTTTTTTGTTTGTTTTTGACATTTTTCGACTGGAAACTGGGTGGTTCTCCACAAATGCAGTCATGAGCCATTTTGACACTTAATTGTTTAACAATACAGTAAGTAAGCATCAACAAATATTGTGTAATTAGTACAGCTAAATTCTACTAGTGAAACTACAGTTTTCTTCTCCTCTTGAAATTCTATTTGTTAAAGTAAAAAACCCAATAGTATACATTTTTAATTGCTACCGTGAGAGCGGGTGGAGCCGAAAAGGAGCTACAGTATAACCATTTTGTTATTTAGACATTTTCATGCACGCCATGTCATGAATTATTTTAGTGTGAGAAGTTGAGAACCAACTATGATCTATTTTAAACTCTTGTTTTGTTTTTCAAGCGTGAATGTGGAAAAAAAGTGTTGAGTGATTAAGAGCAGGTTCCTGGACGAGGTTGCCGACATCAAAATCTTTAAACCATTTGGAGTCGGCGATGAAACTGATGCACGTTTTTCATATGTGGAAGGAAGATGAATAGAACATGAAAATTGCACACTTGTAAGTCTAGAGCTGTAAGCATCTGCAAAAATACTTCCACAAGGCTTTCTAAGTAAGAAAACAAGAAGATTGAAGAGACTGAATGTGACCAACCAAATCATTACATTTCCTCCGAGGATGACTCACATTCAACATTTAAGAAATGCGCACGCCTGCAGGATAAAGCGATAAAAGTATATATTTTTTCGAGCGCTGAACTTCCTGTTGATAATCATCCAAAATGTCGAAGCCGTCACTGTCGAATTCAAAGCTTTTTCCGTCTCCAATGCTTATGATTAAAAGGCTGAGCCGTTTTTTTTTGTCCATTTTTGTGATTACATTATCTTTCAGCTCGCAATGGCTGAGCCAGAGAATGCAGTGTACCGCGAAGCAAAATGGGTTCTTAGTGGGGCCAGAGTGGGGAATAATAATGACATAACTGTGTGAACCAATGCATAAACTGTTCAGCCGCTTTCTGTGGGGAATGAACAGGTGTGTGCGTAGGGCCGCATTTCCTTTCACCTTGTCATTCTAATTTCATTTGCATTTCCCTAGCTAGCCGCATTTTCCAATCCCTATTTATATGTTTGCATTATATTACATTAGACACTAGGACACTGATATCATACATCTGCAGACCAGTACTTTATCTGCCAACATTTTTAACTGTCATATTAGTATAATAAGTTTGATGGATAAAGATATTGAATAGCATGAGCTAAATCACTGCTCTTTAGTTTACATTGTAGTGATTCCCAACCACTGTGCCACAGAATGGAAAAGTACCCAATTTCACTTAGATAAAATCCCAAAGTTATTATTTACTATAAATAATACATATTTATTTGTTCATCTATCTATCGATGCCAGTGATGTGTCGTGACAGGTAGAACAATTAAATGCACTTCCACTAGGTGGCAGATTGTACAACTAATGTGTTGGCACCTGTTGACATTCATTCAACAGAATAATTTTGGAGTTTTCACCAAACAGGTGACGATTTGAGTACTAGGATGATATCTTTATTATTTTAGTATATAATGTATACTTTCTGTGACTGTTAAGTGGTGTGATGTGAGATATTTCCACTTCCCTCTACACTCCTGTAACATGCTAGCAGCAAAAATGAAGGCAAACGGGTACAGTATTTTGTATTTATTTCTTCTTGACGTGACTGTTGATCGATTTAAATACAAACATAGTTAAGAGGGAATGAGGGCGGGAGAAAATGGACTTTACAACGCATTTTGAATTATACTTTACTGTCCAGACTAGAGCTGAGCTAAGCTACCAGGTAAGCTAATGTTAGCATGTTTGTTTATTTGTAGCATTTTCTGCAATAACTTGCTCGTACTTATTTTGATAGATAAATGCAGCATTGTTGTTGAGTTGGCAATAAAGTGTTCAACTTTAAGGTTTGTGTTTTAGTTTAACTAAATTGTACAATTTCTGTGGCCAAAACTCAACTGTATTCTAAAGTATGGTATGCTATTTTGATGCCTCAAATAGGAAGCTACCTGTAACCATTTAACTGGAGACTAAAATACCAGAAATTCATATTTTTTGTTTGTCTCTGTGTCCCATGAGTTCAACCATCAATGGATCAATGGAAGAAGAAGTACACATAACAACAATTTCCTGTCTTCTTCGTATGGCTGGGTGACATTTTTCCAAGCCACAGTCGAACATTGAGGTGCCGTACAGTGTAAATAAGAGGTAGGTAATACTTTTAAATCAACCCAAAAATAATGTGTGAAATTAATTGACAAAGACAAAGACAATGGACATTTGTCAATATATTTTATGCAACTATCGTTTTTTTATTTATTAATTATTTTTTTAATTTTGTTTTTTTATTATTTTGTTTTCTTGAACTATAATAAAGTTAAAGTGAATGCAATCACTTCCCCAGGTGCACACTTTTTCAACATTTCTCAGTTCATTTTTTACTACCCTCACATTTTTTTCTTTTATATAGGACACTAACGGTGGAAATGATTTAGGCCTAGCTTGATCTCATTATTATTTTTTTTTTATATCTAAAAGCCTACCATTTGAACAGAGTTGTGTAGACTTTTAATATTAACTATGTAAATAGGGGCGTTCAACAGCTAAAGTGCAACAGACATGTGGTCCTGCTTTGAGATTACCAGCAGCTTAGTTAGGTTCTAAAGAGTCCCTAAAAAGCAGGATATTCGTCTTACAAACTGCACGATGGGATCAACCTTTTGCTCCGTATTGCACTTCACACTCTCGTCAACACTCCAGCCAGCTCCAACTGGCTGCTGATTGCAAAGAAATCCATAGAAAAGTTTTTACTTGGCAGGTCAATAAAGTATTGCTTCATCAGCTCCTTTTCTCGCATTCCTAATCTCACAGCATTGGCTTGGGGAAGCGCCAGCACCCTGTCTAGACTCTCCAGTTTCATCAAAGCCCATTAGAATGCATGCAAGGGGACGGGAAAAAAAAAAAAAAAAAAAAAAAAAAGAGTTCCTATTATTCAAATTGTAGTTAACTGTGGCAGAAGCTGCATGCTACTGTCCAAAATTCAATTGATTTGCATTCGGGGCTCTCACTGGGACACCACTTGTGAATTCTTTTTTGTTGGCTTCAACCTTCTGATGTTGGCCTTTAGACTTACGGGCACGATGAAAAGTTTTCTGCAGCCTCTACATTTCAACAAAGAGAATGGTTAAAATATCCTTTGAATTAAAGAGGTACAGTAGTACAGGGGGAACATTTTTAAGGACGGGAGATCAAACTGCAAATCTGGATCACCTGATGGGTTCAAGCTGATTAGTCTCACATTCACATTTTGGTTAGCCAGAATGTCACTGGATTTCTCAGATCTTTAATTTTTTATTGGTTTGTGACTGAATAGTAGAACTTATCCTCAAGTGACCATATTTTTATTTAAAAAAAAAAAAAAAAAGAGGCCTTGAAATACTTAAATGTCATACATTTGAATGTACGATTTCTCTATTTGGTAGAAATTAAACCAAAATAACAGTCTTGACAAATTAATAATGGCATAATGTTATAAATCAACTGGCAAGGTCAGGGATCGAACCCGCACCATGACCATGTCTCCAGTTTGGGAGCGCAGAGCGCTACAGGTGAGCTTAACACATCTCAGCACTTAAACAACAATGAACAGGATGCCATATTACTTGATTTATTATTATATTGCACTATATATTATTCATATTCCATTTCAGCAGCAGTTTTCTCTGACCATTTTATCGCTTGCTGTCTTCCACAAATTGTCTTTTCTGTGTTCTCGACATACTCTGATTACAACACGATGCACTCTGCCTCCCATTTGTTGCGCAAAGCGTCGGACAGATTTAACGCATGCTAATTGGTCCCGTGAAAAACAATGGAAACTGGTCTTTTTTTGTAAGCGTCATGTCTGGTTAAAGATGATGTTTGGTCACACTAACGTATCCAGTTGCCCAGTCAAAAATGAAATCCTGAAGAAATCCCTCTTAATAATAGCACTGCTTCACAAAAACAAGATACAATTTTCTACTTGTGTTTTTGTGTCAAATGCGTTGCTTCCCAAGAATAGAGAACAGAGCAAAACAGTGAAATATTTAATTTGAAAAAAAAAAGGTTATTATGCATACAACTATATTTTCATGATAAGAGCTTATTACAGCAAGTTTGACAAGATAAGTTGGTTGTTAAATGACACATAATGGTCAAGTGGTATGATGAGATCCAGCAGTTGTATAGGCGAGATTTTTCATCATAATGATTTTGTTAAGTGGGACTGGACTACAATTCCACAGTGTTATTATTGTCTGGAACTGCTAAGCAACATGCTCAATTCTATCTGTAGCTCCCATGCACTTCAAAGTGGCGTCTTATTCAGCAGGTTCCAAACATACAAGGAATGAAGCTCATCCGGCAGAACTGATCAGACATGGCTTGTTGAATCCTGGATAATTGGGGGATATTCAGTAATACTTGGACTGATGAAGGATGGTGAATCATGTGAATCTCTGCAAGTAGTGCGACTTCATCAGACCAAGCTTATCTCCAATGGGGAACTTCTAAACCAAACAGGGAGATTGTTGCCATGAAGTGTAGTCGTAATTGTTGATTTGTGGATTTGTCCTATCCTGGTGCTCTCTAGAAGTACATTCACGAGTGTCATCAATTCTTGACGTGGCTTTCACTGGAAAGCTGGTAGTGCACCTGTAGATGCTGAATAATCCTTAGACCAGCGGTGGCAAACTGCGGCCCTCGAGGGCCGGAGTCCTGCAGGTTTTATAGATTTCCCTACTCGAAGTGCAGCTGATTCCAATTAACAGGCTCGTTATCAGGATTCTGCAGAGCCTGCTGATGAGCTGATCATGAATCAGCTGTGTTGAAGAAGGGAAATATCCAAAACCAGCAGGAATGCGGCCCTCGAGGACCGGATCTCGCCACCCCTGCCTTAGATCATATCTCATCAAACACACTTCTAATTAGGCCAGGAAAAGTAGCAACCATTTCTAAAGGGTAACTGTCTTTCTCAATTGAGGCAATGTGTTGAGTATTTGGAATCGGTCTGGAATTGGTTAGCTTGTATGCAGCTTTTAAACCACCATCATTCATCGTTCATCATTTCCAGATATGGCTTCCTCGTATTGAGCAGTTACATGCAGCTGTTAACAGCTGTTGTTCTTAATCCATCTGTGTATTTGATTTCATCAAGCACACTTGAACTAGGCCGGTTAACTAAATCTTGATTGTCCTTGGAAATGAACAATGTAAAGTACTTCTAAAGACGCCGCATCATTATTCATTACTGGAATGCATGAAACATCTTGGGCGAATGAATCTTTTTTTTTTCACTGGAATGGATGTCATGAAATGTATTTATGTTAAAAGTTGTTGAAATGTGGATCTTGGAAATTAAGAGAAGACGTGTTCTTACATCCTGCCGTGTTTGCCAATTCTTAAATTCATGGAATATTTTGAGTTGGTACCGTATGTTCAGTGTCTAAATCAGTGGGATTGGTCTCACAAAGTGTACTTGGAATTTGGAAGTCATTTGAATGAAATTGTTCTCTGGAAGAAGGTCCACTAATTACTGTGACAGGGTCATGCTCAGATGAGGCTTCCATGTATTGAACATTTGCATGTGGAAAAAAAACTGCAGAATTGAAGTCATCACGTACTGGAGTAGGCCAGGTTTCTAAACAGTGTTCTTCTTGGTAAGGGAAACTAAAAAGTGTTTCCGGAGTGTTATCATCTTTATCTATTTCTGGGAACGATGGAAAATGTGGAATTGGTTGCATAAATTCAGCTTTGGAGTCCTGAACGAATTCGATACCATGAAATGTACTTGGTATGTTGAAAGTTGTTGAGTCATACAGCTCTGGGGATTGTACAGGAGAAAGTTCTTCGGATATGCCTTCATATTTAGGTGGTCTTGAAATGAAGGGAGCATCTTGGATTGGTAACACATGTGTAGTTTCTAAACCATCAGAGGCATTGGTTTTAGAAAATCCGGTTTCCATGTATTCAGGATTTCCGCATGGTAAAAAAGCTGCAGATTCGAATTCATCTTTGGCTGTGTTCTCAACAAGCACACATGGCGTAATCCAGTTTTCTGAATCATGTGGCTCTTGGAAAGGAGAACTAGTAAACATTTCTGGAGTGACATTCTCTTTATCCATGTCATTCCATAGTTTCATAAATTCATCTTCTAAGTCATCATTGGAATCAATCTCATGAAACGAACTTCTTAATTCATTGAGCTCTTGTGACGTAAGAGGAGACAGTTCTTCTAATACATTCTCATCTTTTGCCAATAACTCAAAATGAGGGATATCTTGGGTTGTTTGCTGATGTGCCTTTTCGAAATAGTCAGTAGTATAGGTCTCAGAAAGTGCACTTGATATGTTGAAAGTTGTTGAGTCATGCAGCTCTTGAGATTTAACAGGAGATGGTTCTTCAAATGTGCCATATTCAGATAGTCTTGAAATGCAGGGAACATCTTGGATTGGGAGCATATGCGCGGTTTCTAACACATCAGAGACATAGGTTTTAGAAAGTCCACTTTCCATGTACGGGTATTCGGAATTTGTGTGTGATGAAAAAGATGCAGATTCTAATCCATCTTTGGCTGTGATCTCATCAAGCGCACTTGGTGTATTCCGTATTTCTGAATCATGTGGTTTTTGCAAAAGAGAATTAAACAACTTTTCCAAAGTGACATCCACTTCATCCATTATTTCACTGCATGGAGCAGTGGTTGATGGTTTCATAAATTTACCTTCCAAATCATTCTTTGTATTGATCTCATGAAATGAACTTGTTAAATCATGGAGCTCTTGTGAATTAAGAGGAGACAATTCTTCCTCTACACCATCATCATATTCAGGCAATAACTCAATGCATGGAATATCTTGGGTTGTTTGTTCATGTGCCTTTTCTAAACCGTCAGTCGTATGTGTCTCAGAAAGTGCATTTGAAATGGGGAAATTAGTTGAATTTTGTGGATCCCTGCAGCAAAGTTCTTCAGTTTCTGCAACTGCCTCATCATCTCCAGGGTTGGCTTCCATGCACCAAGGACTTGCATTGAGTAAGACAGCTGAAGCTTCTAATGTATCTGTGGATTTGATCTCATCCAGCTCACCTGAGGTAGGCCAGGTAGAATCGTGTAAATCTTGGGAATAAAGAGAAGACAGTTCTTCCAATGTGTAATTAATGGTATAGGTCTCAGAAACTGCATTAGGTATTTGGGAGTCCTTTGATGTTTGAGAATCACTGGAACAAAGTCCACGAGCTCTTCTCACTGCGTCGTCGTCGCCATGTCTGTCTTCAAGGGACTGAAGACTTGCACATGGTGAAACAGCTGCAGATTTGAAGCCATCTGTGGATTTCATCTCATCAAGCGCACTCGAAGGCACAGTAAATGAATCAGGTTGCTCTGGGAAATGAGAACAAGACAGAATTCCCAATGAGACATTATCTTCACTCATTACCGCAATGTATCTACTGTCTAGTGTTGTCTACATTGATCCAGCTTTTCTAAAACTTCCCTTGAATGGATTTCATGAAATACACTTTTTATGTCATCATGAAGATCTTGAGAGTTAACAGTGGACAGTTCTTTCAATCTGTCACATTTAGCCAGTTCAATACATGGAAACATATGTGTAGCTTGATCATAATGAACATGGTAAATGTTTTCATATCTTGTGAAACTTTGAAAGCAGACTTACTATCTGCCGCCAGAGCTTTTCTGGCTAATGCTGCTATGCATAAAATGCCAGGAGTTAATTCAGCTTTTGTAAAGTGTCAGTTGAATTAAATTCATCTAGTATACTTGAAAAATGTGTTAGCTATTGAAACCTGTCTATCATACATTAGAAATAGGTATTGCCACAGTATCATCTCCTGTTGCCTCAGCTGCCATAAATGAATCAAGTGGATTTGGGCCTATAGTTACTGATTTGACTCCAACGCTGGAGCTAATCTCATCAGGCACGTGATTTGACCCAGGTTGGTGAATCCTGTTGCCCATAGCGAGTATGACTAATGCCGAGGTCAGACTACGCGATTTTTTTTTGTCTTACACGACAGTTGCGCTGTCACATTAACCCGATAAATTTGCTCCGTGTCGTGGATAGAGCGTGTAGTCACACTACAAGTCTGAACGCGACAAGACACTAGCCGATCATCGCCTGTTGTCTTGCCAAGAGAGACACGTCGACCACTGTTTGTCGGGTAGGTGGAACCAAAAAAAAAAAAAAAAGAGGCACGGCGTGAATGGAGCATGCATGGGACAAGTGTGATGTGAGCAGATTGCTTGCACTCCCTGCTCCTCAATAGTGTTTAAAATATGATTTAGTAGCCAACACTGTATTTATTTAGACCTACATGTGCCGGGGTAATGTTAATTTGCAGGATGACATCTTATTTTATTATTTTATCAAACACTGAAATATTATATTGTTTGAGCATTTTTTATACTGCTTAATTTATTCATATTTGACCTGTTTTAGTATGGTGCATTGGATAGTACGCCACTCACTCTGAGGGGGGGGGGGGAACTTTCAAGTGAGAGTGGGTGACAAGGCGGCCAGGCCTGGCCCGACTATATGAAAATGTGATCGATCCTCACTAAATATGTGCCCATCCCTACTCATATGCCCAAATCTCTGAAATTATTAGAACAACAGTCACAATATAGGCTATATATTTTTTTTGGTCCTCTATTCACGTCGCCATTGCCTGACGATGGGTTGCATGGAGGCGTGCGCGCTCAGCCGTAGCGCTGCAGCGGGGCGTTTTTTTTTTTTTTTTTCCCTCCGAGTTGCACCTGTCTGGTCCCATCCCATGAGATATCCGGGGGATAAATAAATAAATGAATACATATACATACATACATACATAAATTAAAAGAGCTATAAAGTGCTGTTCAGTGTGTGACGTTTTGTTCCCTCCCGCTATTGGTCAATGCTGTGGAATCAAACGGACGACGACGTAGGTATGTCACATTATGCGTCAAGACGAGCAAAAATTCCAACGTGCTAGACTTTTTCGTCGCGATGGTCGTGAACCGTCCCGGACAACAGACGACCAATCGTTGAACATGTCACATTACACAGGCGATGCTGCGTCAAGACAACCCAAAATCGTTTACGACATGCCCCGTTTGTCCGCGACACGTCGGTTGGGCTAAAATCGGGCTGTTTTCGTGTAGTCTGACCAAGGCATTAGAATGGACTTCCAAATCTTTTGCATATTTTTATTTCTTAAACTTCTGAGGCTACTTGCATAAGTTAAGATTTTAAATCATCAATTGAATTTTCGTGATTATTAACCTAACGGAGGGAGATGAATCCTGGGTTGTTTTGTTTTTTTCTCGAAAAAAAAAGGGTTACTAGTTTTTGCTTGTGCCTCTTTATCTTTAATCATAACCTCCATGCTTTCAGCAGCAGCTGCTGAGTCTAAACTCCTAGGAGATGTGATCCAGTCCGACATACTGGATATGGGACTAGCTTGTGAATCTTGGCAAGTAAGACCAAACATGGATTTCCACTGTGTCGTCTATTGCTAAAACTGCAACTGTTGAGGTTTGTGGCAAATCCAACAAACTTAATATAGGACTGATTCTTGATGCTTTATAGTGTTCTTGGTAGAGTCACCAAAAGTAGCTGTTGATTCTAAACCACTATTGAATGTGATTCAATGAAGCATACTTTGAAAAGGACTGATTGTTCGGAATCGTGCTGCTCTTGGAAAGTATGAGCACATTCTATTACTCAACATTTGCTATTACTTTAACCTCTGGAGTTGGTAGAACCGGTGTAATTTGAAACCACCAACTAAAGGTTTAATTGTACATGTTACAGGGGAGGTGCTTGAATCCTCTGGTTCTTTGGAAGAAGGGGGTCTTTATTCTGACATGGTCTCCTCTGCTTCTCCACCAGCCTTCTTGCTCTCAAAAGCAATTTCTGATTCTAAACAACTGGTAGACGTGATCCAATCCAACATACTTGATATGTGACTTATTGTTGAATCAAGTTCATCAAATCATCTACTTCTTTGAAATTCGGAGAACGACCATCGACCGTGATGTCAGTGCCCATATTTCCAAAAGCACCTCCTGATTCAAATTCAGTGGTGGATTTATCCAGTGCAACATATTTGATATGGGACTGGTTGGTGAATCATCATTTTTCACATTACGTACTTGGCTCTGAACCACTGGCGGGCATGTTGCAATCCAATTTACGTGATATGGGACTCTTTGAATCATGTTGGTCTGTGCAAGAAGGGCCACAATCAGCTTCCCAAGAGTCATCATCTTGCGCTTTTATTTCAACATCTGGAGTGAAGTATTGGTCTTTAGAGGCAGAGCCACCAACTTCTGACATTGTTTTGTCAGCTCTACCCATAATGTCTATGTCCTCATCAGCATCTGATGAATCTGAATCACTGGTGGATGTGATTGAATACAACATACTTGATATGGGACTGGTTGCTAGATGTTGTTCTTTGAAAGTAGAAACAAAATGTACTCCCAACATGCTGTCTTTGACAGTCACTGCATCATCTGGCTCTTGTGAAAGTTTCAAATCATCACTGAAATTAATTACTGTAGTTGATATAGTCGAGGCAAATGTATCCTCTGGTCCTTTTGAAGTGGAGCTACTAGATTCATTCCTGGTCTCATCGGCTTTGCCTATAACTTCCATACTTTTAAAAACATTTTCTAAATTTATAGCAGACACAACGCAATCCAACTGACTGGATGTGGGACTGCTTCTTGAATCTGGGTTTTCCTGAAAAGTGAGACCTAATTTACATCCGGCTTGAGGACTTGCGGTTTCCGTTCCAACAAGAGTATCAATTTCATAACGCATGCTTGATATGTTGCAAGTTGTCGATTCATGTGTGTGAATTGGATTGGTACTTTTTAGTGCCATTACAGTGTCCACAATTAGATCCGGTACACCTGTAATTTCGAAACAGCATGTATTTTTAAACTCATTTATTTGACTTGATGAGTCACATGAGTCTTCATTGTCAATATCACTTGGAAAATAGCAACCGCCATTGGATTCGATCTCAGCGAGCAGATATGAGTGCATGCCGTTAATTATATCCTGTACATCTCCGAAAGTAGGATCACAGGGCACTGCCACAGTTTCACAGTTTGTAGCAACTGTCGCCTCGAAATGTGAAAGGTCACTGGCACAGTCATCTCCACATGTGAGACTGGCATCATTGAATATACTGTGACACATGGGGGTAGTCAAAGTGTGTTCTTCAGAAGAAGGGCCTGTAGTTAGTGTGTTGGTTTCTAAACTACTTCCACAATGTATCTCTCTTAGAATGTTTAACACAGCACAAGTTGTTGAATCCTTGTTGAGTCCTGACTGTGAGTCCACATTTCCGTCTATTACCACCATGCTTGGAACAGGTGGCACTGAGTGTACACATAAGGCTTCTAAATCTCCAGAGGGATTAAAAACATCAGTCACGTCGGAAATGCTAAAGGTTGCTTTACCTTGTGTATCGTCAGGAGGACAATGAGGGACATTCACAGATTCTTCATTGCTACTCATTGCAGTTGCGCATGGAGGAACTGAATCAGGCAAAGCAGGAGCAGGACTTAAATCATCTTCAGATGAAATTTTTCTCAGGATATTTGTTAATATTGAGATTGCTGAATCCAATGAATCTGTGAAGGTTTGATCAATCTGTACTGCATTTCCAGTTATTGTTCTCATGCAAGAACTTGAAGTTGATAGTCCAGGTGTATCTTCTAGATCATCAGTTTGTTGGTCTTGAATAGGCTCGCTCCCCTCATCGTTGGGTTCGCAGAAAAGCTGCTGAAGAACCTCCGCAGTTTGAGTGGCCAAGTTACCCAAAACTAAACCCAGCATAAAGATGGGCATATTGTCTCACACGATTTTACAATCACACACACACAAAAAAAGTGTTATTCTTGCTGTGGTGTAGTTGGTCAAGTTAAGCATTTTTTAAAATCCTCTATTTAACAACCGCCCTACCATGTATGCGTCTTTAAATGATGTTTGCCTCTGTGACATCATGTCATGACTGACTGATGAAATGTGTGATCTTATCATTATTACTCTCTTACTAGTCTATTGATGAAGAAAAAAAATGCTCATCATATTTAAGACAATAGTGTCAAGGAAAGGCACAATCAACAAGTGAGTAAATGTAATATGCATCCAAGTGCCACATATTTGTAAAATAACAGTATATCAAATTGTAGCATTTGTCCTACATTACCCTGGAATTTATGGTCATGGTTTTGATGTATTAGCTGGTTTTAGTCAGTGAAACTTGAAGCTAACTCAAAATTATGCATTATTTTTTTTTTAGAGTATCCTGACCATGTTTTGACTTTAAGCCTTTTGACCCATGAAGGCCACCATGAGACAGAAAGTGCAGACTAATATTGTCGAGCAAACTACCCTGCTTTGAGACAAATTTACACTGTATGTATGGCTGGCAACCAGTTCAGGGTGTACCCTTCCTACTGCCTGTAGTCAGCTGGGATAGACTCCAGCACACCCATGACCCTCTAAGGATAGGATGGATGGATGGCTGGATGGCTGGCTGGCTGGCTGGATGGATGAATGGATGGATGGATGATGTCACTGGTGGTGAAGTGGTAAATGGATAGATTTCTATTCACATGATTTCTGTTTCAAATCTGAATTCTACACATTCTACAGATCATCCATCCATCCATCCATCCATCCATCCATCCATCCATTTTCCACTGCTTATCCGAGGTCGTGTTGCGGGGAAGCCGTGACTCCCCTCTCCTGAGCCACTTCGTCCAGCTCAACCGGCGGGATCCCAAGGCATTCCTAGGCCAGTCAGGAGACATATAGTCTCCCCAGCATGTCCCTGAGCCTCCTACCGGTGGGACATACCCAGAACACCTCACCAGGGAGGCATCCTAACCAGATGCCCAAGCCACCTTCTCAACATAGAGGAGCAACGGCTCACCTCTGATTCCCTAATCCTCAGAGGAACTTTACTATATTTGAAATGGTGAATGTTAAAAAACAAACGTGTGCCATTTATGAGAAAGCTCTGGCTAGAGGTCGCTTGGGTGCAATCAGCAGAAAACGTGCTCGAAGGAGAGGCGGTAGAGAGGAGAGCAAGGCCGGCGATGATGTGTCACAGTTGTTCCATTTACATCATTAAAACCTGGAGCCTAATCCTGTCGCTACTTTAATCTCCTAATTCTGCACCATTTTCTCTCGGCTGCACCCTTTCGCCATTCTCTCTCTCACTCGCTTTTGCTGATTTAAAATCATGCACTCGCTTTCACTGCTCCTCCGATACGCTCTTGGGCACACACGCACATTTCTAGTTTTTCATTACGGTCACTCCACTTGACTTGCTTTTAAAGCCTTCACATTTGTGTCCATGCTGTGTATGCGCGTGTGGAAAAGGTTTTATTCTGCCTCCTTCCATGTGCCTTGTCAACCCTTGAACATATTGGATATTAAGTAAGGGATATAGAGCAGCACACTGTTCTGTACCTTATTACTTGCTCAGCTCCTGCACTTTGTGACCCAGCACAGGATAAGTAGTATAAATAATGGTTGGATCATTCAGAGGCTTTGTGCTCTGGCCTAACAATGGATGACTTGATTAACAACAGGTCCCTATAGCAAATGACTCCATATGCAATGCGTGAAAGATAGACTGTAGCTTTGTGTGTCTGGATGTGGCGAACATTTCCTTTTGTTGCTGTTTTGCAGTAGCTGCTGTGTGATTGCATCCGTTGCCTTGCATGGGAATTATCGCGCACCAAATATAGAAGCAAATTTCAAACAGGCTGAGCATCCTGCAGGAGAATTATATATTTATAAGAGCTTGTAATAATGGTCCAAACTCACAGGAGCGATCTAATAGCCCTCATAGTAGCTCATTTGACGGTGTTGTTTCCACAGTTGCTCGTTATGGCTTTCCTCGGTGTAAAATTGCCGAAAAATGTTGCAAATGTTTTCTCCACAGCAATAAATGCCCTGCTGACATGCTGACATGGCCATCTGCTGTCAACATGCACGGGAGCGAGTCAGTCAATGTAGCTTTGCACATGTTTCTATTTAATCTCCAGCATCAGTGTTGCCGAGTTGGTGACTGGTTCATTTATAATGGGAAATAGAAGCAACACTAGTGCTCTGAATTCAAATTTGACTCTAAAACTGTTCGGAAGTGTGAATGCGAGCGTATGATATATGCCTGTTTGTCTGACTTTCACATTTCTCAAGAGGAATGATGCATTTGTCAATGTAAGTTTTCGCGCAGTCAGTCAAAACAGTCTTAAACAAAGCTGTGACATGGTCGAGGAAAATATTTGTATGAGGTGAGTCAGAAAAGTTGCAGGACCGGTGTCACAAATGATTTCAAGCAAGATACACTGAGCATCTGACAGTTCCTGGCCAAAAAGAACATTGCTGTCCTGTAGCAATCTCCCTACTCACATAACCAAGCTCAAGGGTGTGTCATCCAGTTGACCCATTTTGAAGAACTGGTTGACATGTCCGTGACGATATAGATGAGGTGGATCGAGGAAGAATCCTTCCATAAAGACAAGGCAGAAAAGACTGGAGAATTGAATTAGACTTAATTTGAAGAGCAAACATCAAGTGTGTTATTTGGATTTCAAATACATAACGCCGGTCCTGGAACTTTTCTGACACAGACTGCTGCCTAGGCCATCCACATAAAAGACGGATTCTTCCATGGCACAACCTGTTTCATGGGAAAAACGTAACGTTGATACTTAAAGGGGCTGTCTGCCGGTTTCACTCAGGAAAATGCACTTTTTAAATAGAGGATTTAAACAAACAAACTACTTCTCGATTTATAGATATGGGCTTTTCTTAACTTGTGGGGGTGATTTTGTCCTAAACCCCCACACCCCAGCCTGTATTTTGCCATTTTGTGTTTGTTTTGTAAATAGCAGGACGTTTCTGTGGAAATCGGCCAATTGGCAATCGCAAAGCAGGGGGTGGCGTGTCGCAAACGGGGCCGGGCGAACATGTCATGCGTGACGTCACTCCTGCGGCAATTTGAAAGCACGCACGGATTATTATTTTTTTTCACTCACTCACTCACTCACTCACTCACTCACTCACTCACTCACTCACTCACTCACTCACTCACTCACTCACTCACTCACAGAAGCTTACATGTGTGAATGAGTGATTGTAAAAAAAAAAAATCTGTGCGTGCTTTCAAATTGTCTTTCCACAGAAATGGCCCGCTGTTTACAAAACAAACACAAAATGGCAAAATACAGGCTGGGGGTGTGGGGGTTTAGGACAAAATCACCCCCACACGTTACGATTATTTTTTTTCACTCACTCACTCACTCACTCACTCACTCACTCACTCACTCACTCACTCACTCACTCACTCACTCACTCACTCACTCACTCACTCACAGAAGCTTACATGTGTGAATGAGTGATTGTAAAAAAAAAAAATCTGTGCGTGCTTTCAAATTGTCTTTCCACAGAAATGGCCCGCTGTTTACAAAACAAACACAAAATGGCAAAATACAGGCTGGGGGTGTGGGGGTTTAGGACAAAATCACCCCCACACGTTATGAAAAGCCCATATCTATAAATTGCGAAGTATTTTGTTTGTTTAAATCCTGTATTTAAAAAGTGCATTTTCCTGAGTGAAACCGGCAGACAGCCTCTTTAACTGTGTGCTGGATTTGCTCTGAGCAAAGAACAGATACAGCGTGACCTCACAATTAGTCAGTCCTGATTTCATTAAACCTTACCAGGAAGTTCCTCGTTAGCTTGTAGACCTCGTGCCTCATTGAGCGGCAACAAGACGATGGTGATGATGATCCTTGACTGCATCACGCAGATGTTATTAGTTTTAGCATTTCCTTAAGTGCACGCCCATGTTTCAAGAACCAACAAATTCTATAGGCTACAATACAGTACTTCAACTTTTGAAGAGTAATCCAAAACATTCCATAGCCAATTGATGATTATTGGTTCTGTCAGCAAATAATTGTGTACTCATTAAAACAATGCTATTCTTGTTGGTATCTTTTGGATGGCAAACTTAAATCTTCCCAGAAGCAAAGTTCATGCATTTTTTATGTAACCCGGGATAGTGTGGCCCAAATATTTCAGATACAATCCAAAAGTAAGAAAATGAAGTATACTCTAATTGCTTATAGAGAATCCCCAGTGATATCTGTCACAATACTAAAAGAATTTATTTCACTATATCAGAGACCTACATGCTGTTTCTGCTGTCATGATTTCATCCAACAGCTTCTTTTGCTATTATTATTAATTCAATATAATGTTACCAGCCAGCTTTACAAAGCCCTCAATGTGATTCCTGACTTATTTAGCACACGGAGGGAAAAAGCCTCATTTGGGAGAAGTAAATAAAGAAGCAGAATTGCAAATGTTCTGCATTCAGGGACACTAGGCGGCAGACAATAACTTACAAAACACACTGACGTGAACAACAGAGACATGCATTGTTTAGATGAGCTCCCCCTTCAGCGTCTTTTTTTGGAAGGAAGCCGATATTTGTTACATGGCACAATATAAGCCAAGTCAGGTCACTTCTCTGGTCTCCTACTACTATTTGTGCACGTGCAGCTGGAAAGGTCCTTGAATGCACCTTGATTGTACAAGTAGACAGTAAATTCTCAATCCCTGTACGTGTCTTGTCTGCTCATCTCCCACAAGTTTCAAAGACTGCAGCGTAAACAGAACTTCGAATGTTTTTAAGTGTTTAAGTATAAACAGAAACCATGTGGAACTGTATAAAAGGCACAAAATGTGCTGAGGTGGTTTTAATAACACTTTTTGTGAATCCAATTCTTATGCTTGCTTAAGAGTTGTAAAAATAAACTCAAACTAAAAACTATATAAGAGCTTCGGTAGCACGGTACTCAAACGCTTTAGACAGAAATACCCACAGCAGTCTTTTGGGATTGCTTATATCAGATTTACTGGTTTCTGTTATCAAGTGTGTGAATAAAGGAGAGTTTACCAGTTGGTCACACGTTCTTCTGGGTGGCAAAAGCCGCAGTGTTCTTCAATGGCACCACTAGTAAACAAGCCTTTCTTTGTCATTTGACCAAAGCAATGCAACTGCAATCCAGGATAAATGGTTGAATAATGATTTTAGCCTCATAATCTGTCCTGCCATTAGTTTGAATGTATGAAAATGTAGAAATAGATAACCTGGTTTGTGATATAGCAATATGGTGGCTGTGTCACCGACAGGCTAGCATACAAATTTTGTAGAATGAGACAAGCCTACCATTGAGTGGTTCTTTTGGTGTCTGATGTTTTGCTTACAATCTGTTAGGCTATAATAGATGGCCTATTTTCTTGTTATAAGTCATCAATGATCACTTGCTTGTCTTTCTATTATTCAGATTAATGGCACAGATGTGCTGTTGTGATGGTGGAATGGCTAGCACGCTGAAATTAGCTATTTATCTTCTATGTTTAATCAAAATACATTTGCAAACATCTGTTTTTACTTTGGAAAACAATGACGGAATGGGTAACATAGTACATCGCCCCCCCCCCACCCCTTTTTTAATGACTATATTAATACGACGTACAAAATAAACACCAATCATTGATTAATAAACAGTAATCAGGGTGGAAAATGCTTCTTTTTTTTTTTAAACACTTTAATGCAAAATTAAAATGAATCCAATTAGTCGATTAATTGATTGATTAATCATTCGATTCTAAAAATATTTGAGAGTGACAGCACTACTTCCAAAAACCCAATGATGGAGGTTTGGTTCCTTGTCTAGAAGTGGCTACTCCGCCACCAGGCACTCTTACTATCGTACATTTATATTAACAAAAAATATATTTATTGGGGGTTCATATCGTGCGGCTCAACACCAAACACAACAGGTTTTTGTCCACTCACCCTTCCTGGGAGTTTTTTTTTCCACATCAGATATTGTATTTTTGTTTGAGCATGTCCGCCATATTGCCAGCCCACATGCTTGTTAGCTGTCTCTCAAAAGTGTCATACCACCTTATACAAAAAGGTGCCTATTGAATAATTGCTTCTAAATGAATTGAGAGCGGAACAACGCACTTCAGAGCCGACCGCCCGTGTGTCATCCATTATGTAGACGTTCTCACGTGGCTTTGAAGTGCTTGTGGTCTTACTGTATTCTTCTCAGAGACTCTTGTGAAGTCTCTATTATGGCCTGTGGCACATCAAGGTGAGTGGGTGGGTGGGGGGTGGGGTGGCGGATCGCCCCTGCAGCCGCAGCTATTTCAATGAACGGACAGAATTTAATTAAAAACACCACTAACAGAACATGCTGGAGTTATTCAGATTTAATCAGACTGTCACACTGGAACTCTCACTGGATGAATGCAAGCAATTAATGCAGGGCTGAAAGAGAGGGGAAAAAAGCTAATTCTTTTCTTCTGCCACCCCCCACGTCTTTTCAGCACGAGTTTTGTGTTGGCTCTAGTAGTGGAATGAAAAATGTCTTTGTAATAGAAGAACAACATTTAATTTGACCAATTGTGAGATACAATTGTTGATTTTTGGATCATTAAGAATTGTGTTCTAATGTTGTTTGATTGATAAAGTTGTGTTGGTGGCAGGATCAAGATTACTCACCTGCAAAGAGGACCAAGCAACAATTAGGGGTAGGGAGCGTAGAATTGTCTTTCAGAAAACAGTCTCCAACATCGGCCTGGTCGCCAGAAAGACTTGACATACGTTTCATTATTCAAATGAATTCAGCATTTTTAATGTCTGGGCAAATGTGCTTGCAAGTGAAGTAATTATAATTACAAGCTATATTTTGTTTTCCTGAGTGGAGAAAACAGAGTATTGATTTTGAGAGCTGCTCGTTTGTTTCAAGTGGACGACCCACTTAGCGATTAATAGCGACACGAGGTCACCATGTACTTGAAGAAATTAAATAGTGTAATGGGAAGTGCCTACAGGTGTCGATTTATGAAGTGTATGTGTCCTTCATCTCAAATTAATCAATCTATGTTTCAAAATGTCTTTCGGATAATGTTACTCCTTTTAATATCACATTTCTCCCGTGGGGTTTACTTTGTTTTGGGGTTGACCCTCAGATAATTAGATTTCCAAACCTCAGACTGTCAACAGCACCTCAGACATATGGGGACATTAAAATCTGACTCGATTAGTAAATCAATACAAACCAACCCCCAATGTGCAGAGCGGAGCAGATGCAGTCAAACAATTAACCTAGTGCAGGAATTGCTTCGGTCTGCTTCAGCTACTCTTTTGGCAATGTCAGACAATTACATAGGGAGGATGCAAAATTTATCTTTGCTTTGAAAGATGACAACATGCCCAGATCAGCACAGATTTTCATCTTCGCCCAGGCAATTATCTGTTTTGGTAATCAATGCACAACTGCCGTCTAATAGTCGATGGAATCAGCCCCTCAGCGGGCTGTCCAAATTACAGTGATTCATCAAGGCAGCACAGTGCGCTCACTGCCAACGATGCTGAATCAATTCACAGATGTATGGACACACACATTAAGGTTCCCATTAAGCTATTTGCTAACCAACTGTTTACTGCAACACCTGCTCAGTCAAGGGTAACGTTTGGCGGTTCAATCAACCAACAGACACCAAAAGGGCATCCATTCTCACGTTGGGGTAGGAGGTGGTCAGTTTTCTGCTATTTTTATGTTTGACCACTTTTTCAGGTCAGTGGCTGGGGTACAGATGTATCTGCCAACAACCTAAATCATGCAGCACAGTCTTGAAACCTTCCAAAAGCCACAAGGGTGGATCTCTGAGGGGCAAATAAAAGCACCAATTTCTGCCGTTTTTATGTTTGGCTATTTTTTCTCCAGGTCAATTGTTTACTTGAAACATTCAAAACCTGCAGGGCGGGGGTCCTCTGACAGACCAAATCCCACTTTCATTTTCTGCCATTTTTATATTTCGAAAATAAGGTTTACTGCCAGTACTGCTGGGACCACAAATCATTCATGCTGGCCCTAAAAAAAACTTTCAGACCTGCAATGGAGGACCTCTCAGCACCCACAAATAGCATTAAATTGAAGGTACCAAATGTGTGTAAAAATAACGGGACGTGTACTATCAAACACCAATACTGTCTTGGTCTTGTCTCGGTCTCAACCTCCAAAAGTCTGGGTTTTGTCTTGGTCTTAATACTCTCTAGTCTTGGTTTTGTCTCAGACTTGACCTCCAACAGGTCTTGGTCTCGATACTCTGTAGTCTTATTCTTGTCTCAGACTCGACTTCCAAAAGTTTTGGTCTTGTCTCGGTCTTGATACACTCGAGTCTTGGTCTTGTCTTGTTATCGATCTCGAAAAGTCTTGGTCTTGTCTCGGGAATCTCTAGTCTTGGTCTTGTCTCGGTCTCAACCTCCAACAGTCTTAGTCTCGTCTTGGTCTCGACCTTCAAAAGTCTCGATCTTGTCTCACTCTCGATCTCCAAAAATCTTGGTTTTGTCTCAGCCTCGATACTCTGAGTCTCTAATCTCGATAATGTCTTGGTCCCGGTTGGTGTGGTCTGCGATATAAATAAAGATGACTTGACAATACTAAGGCTTCTTTTGTTTCACACTCACAGAGGTACTACTTTCCGAATATGTATGTACTGTTCTTGTAGTTTGCCATTATGTTGTTTACTGTATCATAGTGAGAGGTGTGTCTCAATACTTTAGTAAGCTCATTTATTTACATGATGGGCAATATGTTTGACATTCAGTACAAAGCAGTGTGGTGTAGAATTTGTGTCTTATATTGGATTCCCTCAGTCCATGTTCAGACCGTCTTGACTCCAAACCACAGATTGAGGATTACAGAGTCTGTCATCTCACCGCCATGTCACTCAGGTCAGGGGTTGCAGTCAATGTTTGTGTCATATTTTGTGTTACACGATGTAAGCAGCGTTGACATCAGCCATCAACTAAAAGAAAAGCTGAAGGTGAAAGCAGCTCCGAGCACTCACTGGAGACCGACGCGCTGTTTACACACACTCAGAGGGGCTCCGTCGCTGTTGAGCTGCGGATTTCCGCTTGGAAGATGTACTCCATTGCACATGCCTGCCAAAACACTCTCTGCTATGATAACATTTACTTTGCCGCAGGTGGTGTGTTAGGCAAATGCTGTTTGATGAGCACACACGGCAACATTTCCCAAGGAGATGAACATGCTGCACACCTCATGTCCCAGATAAGATGCGAGTTAATGGAACAATTTCTTATCGTATCACATTCAGGAGGCTTTGAGAGACTTTTCTTTAAAGCACACTGTAGTTCCATCTTGTAAACACGCGTTTACAGAGCCCACGGGATAGAAAATATCATTGCTTCTGTACCAAATCAAAGAAACCATCATTCTGGCTTTCGGTCGCATCAGCCCTTCCGATCACAATATTTTATATATCCGATACCCTCTCACCTGTCTTGACAGCAAGCTTTGAATAAAAGATTATTTCGCATTAGTATTGGTAGCGGACAGAAGGTCAACCAAGAACAGGAGAAAATGTTTACAGATTGACAGATTAGAATATTTACTGCAGTGGCCTTTGCTTTGCTAAACCAAATAAGGTCAGAGTCCGACTGAGACGTGAGCAATGCTCTGTGTGGACAAAGTATTTAAACATGTCTTAGTCAATGAACAAATACTAATTTCAATTTGTTTCAATGGAGCATAATCTTTTATCTTAATGAGACATTGTTCAGTTCTTTGTCCTTTCTTTTCCCAGTACACAAACTCAAGTCCATAAAGTTTGAGAACACTGACATCAGTTTTCGAATACTTTTTGGTAGCTTATGTGTTTATCGCATTCAAAGAGTGTCCTGTCTACACTTTGTAGTATAATTTGGCAGTTTATACTGTACGTGTTCTTCTGATCTCGCTTCATCTCACGTTCCGCCATGTCAGCATTTCTGCATTTGCTAGTTAGCGTGCGACAAAGTCATTGCATTCAGATCCCTTTTTTCTTGCCTGACACCAATCAGAATCAGTCCAAAGATGCAGCGTTTCACAAAAGCAGGGCACATTGCTTCTCCGTGGAATATTTACTCCGAGACTTTGAAGAACTGAAAAGTGAGTCAGCTAGCTTTATCCTGACAAAATACTTAGTCTTAAAGTCGTATAGGTGACACTGGGTGACGGAAGCGGCTTCCTGTCTGGATTGGAGAATGCAAATTGTGCAGTAGTGATTAAAAATACATTAGCAGGAGCAGTTCTCCTGTCTTCTCGTCGCATATTCTGCCAGTCCATGTAACAAGGTGTTTGTTTTTGTTGGATGTAGTTCCAGCGAGAGGTCTGCTGTTAGAGACCTGGGAGGAAAATGCGTAGGTGTACGAGCGGCTAAGGGATTAAAGGTGCGACGTAGGTAATCAAGAGATAGTTTGTCTTTCAGATGTATGCATTGCCTTGTTTGTAGTATGATAGAGCTTCATTTGCATAAACTGTTGTGTTTGTGTGTGATTGTCACTGTTACTACAGACAGGGTTAGTGTGAGCTTTTGGAAATGTTATGTTCAAATTTAAAACACCAAAAATTAGTTTTCCGAAAAGGAGACATAACTCAATGCGTGAATGAAATGATTTTTGAAAGTCTTTTTTCATTCTTAGTTAAGAAGGTAAAGAAAGAATAAAGTCGAACTAGTAATAAGAATGTTAGATGAGGGAACATTAGCTATTCATTCATTCATGTTGCTATACGTTAGCCTATTACCCCAAACTAACGCTAACAGTTTTGGTGACAAGGATTAACTAGTACCAGTACTGATTAGTTTCCTGGTCCGCCAGTTTACTTTACTACTCCGCATTGATGTTTAACGCTTGAAGTGGACTAATCGCTAATTAGTAATCACGTTTTCGGCATCTCGTCATCCAATCGGCTAGTTTATAGAGGATTTTCAACTCGTCTTACTGTTACCGTCATCAGACTATAACGCTGTGTTTGAAGAACAAGACCACATAGTCTTAATTTGTTTGTGCGGGTCCGAGAATAAAAAAAAAAACTGATTGTAGAAGAACATAGCAGTTTGCTAGCTACTGCTATTCCTATCGCCGCATGTCTTACTGGGTCCCTGACTAGGGATTAATAATATACAGATAATCACTATGTGTTAACGAGAACTTTATTTATCATTGTGTGATGCAAGACACACCAACATCGCAAAATTTGTGTCACTTTACGATGCTAACGTCAAAATAGGAATCAGTGATATGGATGTACTGTGTTGAAAAAATATGAATGGCGAACTTGAAATAATTATTGCATATTAGATTACGTTTTTATCTCTGCTTGTCGCATATCCACTTCTTCTTTCTTCCAAATTGTTCCGTTGATCTTGTCCACCACCTTCTACCTCAGTCGGGTCACCTCTAGTCATCTCTCCAATAAGTAGCAAATTAAGAGACCTCACAGATGCCCTCCCCCAGGGCTAGTCTCATCTAACCCTCCCATTATAGATCATCCAACTTCCTGTGAGCTCATATGCGAGCCCCCAACCACACACACACAACCCACAGATGCGCATACAATGGAGGAATCCTGATCCGTCGCCATCCTTTTTCCCCCTGCTCCTTTTCTCAGTCTCATCAATAATTCAAGGTTTGCTGATGGCAGCCCCAAGCAGGATGAGAAGCTGGAGGCTTTGAACAGAAGGTCAGACCTCTATGGGAGCTTCTGGGATGACATTAATTAAGACACTTGCAGGTGTCCCCCCCCCCAAAACAAACACTCACATCCTGTAGGTGCGCTCATTACCCTTCCCCTCACAGCAGGGCCTGAACATTCATCCACAACTCAACACATTCATGCCCTTAACTGCTCACCTCAGACTCTCCATACGCTGTTTAGAGTTCAACACACATACACATTCGATCTGTTATCAACACAGAGACCCCCCCAACCTGGGTGGCTATTTCTATCCACCGCTAATACCACAGTGTTTATGCTACACCTGGTCTCCTCTCAGAGATCTGACCACCGCCGTGACCTCTGATGGGTTTCTTCTCCCGCCCACTCCCCATGCTTTCCGTTTCCAAAACCCCGTCACAAGAGTGATGGCTGTGCCGCCTCCACCGTGAGCTGAGCTCATCCATCTCTTCCGACAAAAGGCAGCGGAAGGAGGAGGACGGTAAATCAGTTATGTTGAAGGAGAGCATGGGTGTTGGCTGCACACTTGTTATAGTTCCTGTCTTTTAGTAGATGGTAAAGTTGCAGTTATGTTGTTATTCTCGAGACGGCAGTTCTCACAGGGATTAGAGGTGCTGTGTTTTGTTCCGGGAAGTTATACAAACAGCAACAGAGTAAGAAAATGTGCTTGTGGTGGTTTCATCTGTTGCATTATACGCTTTTTTCTTATTCAGTTTGCGCCAGCTCAGTATGAACAATAACAGATTTTTCACAATTTTCAGATTTGATTTAACAGGTTTCACAAAATTATGACTTTTGGTATGGTTTTTAAGTTGGTATTTCATATTTTTTTACTTACTGTAGACAAAGCAAGACTCACAAACAAGCTGTAAGTGAAGGTTGTTGTAGTGAAGGCCCGGCAAAGTGTCTCCAGGGAGGAAACTCAAAGGTTGATGATGTGCAGGCTCCACATTTCAGACATGCATGGACTGCAAAGGATTTTCCTCCAGGTTTTGAAAATCAAGTTTTCATTTGTTTTGTTCTGTTAAACAAATACTTCTGAGGCCATGAAACTCGAGGTAGTCATAATGTTTTTTGAAACCATTTAGAGGGGAAATCAACCCCTTTTTTTTTTTTTTTTTTTTTACAATATGTTCTATGCACTCCCACTAATCCAAACATGGCATTATGATTAATATTGCATTTGTTAAATATGAATTTAGCAGAAAAAATCCACCCGTTGTTATCCATTTCAGGGGGTGGCCATTTTGCCACTTGTTGTCGATTAAAAATGACATCACTTTTGCTCAGCTAACGACCAATCACGGCTCACCTATGTTTTATTTTTTTTTAGTTTGGTCATGTGACATTTACAAGATGAGCCGTTGGTCGTTACTTGAGCCCTGAGCAACTGTGATGTTATTTCAGTCGATAGAAAGTAACAAAATGGCCGCCCACTGATATGGATAATTCAGGTTTCACAAACACGATAATAATCAAAATGCCATGTTTAGAATAGTCTGGCTGCCGAAAACAGTCAGCTTCCAGACAATCATTTAGATAACAATAGTAATTTATTTATATATATATGTATATATATATATGTATATGTATATATATTTTTTATTTTATTTTAAACATGCCTTTTGTAGTTGTTTAAATACTTGCTCCAGATTTGGAGATCAATAGTAAAGTAGCTCCCTAACCTAATCTTTGTTTCATTACTCTTTCTAATTTGCTGCTTTAGCAAGTTAATTCCCCCTGAGTGCAATCAATAAACATCTTATGTTTTCTTATAAATAATGTGCATGGTGACAATTCTACTAAACTACTTTTACTCCTTTAGTCTGCTCTCAAAACAGTTTTTGAGTACCAATTTGCTCATTTACAGACAAGCGAAAAGAAGGGGTCTTGAAATAATAATAATTAAATATTATACAGCCTTACAGCCTTTTAAAACCTTCCCCAGTGGAGTCATACTTCACTTCATTCATTATGTCAAACCACCGTGGCCAATTTGACAAAATCCAGCAACCCGCAATTTGCCTTGAGGGATTCCTTGAGCTTGTCTTTCCCCCCGATGATAAAGGATGAACGGCTTGTCTTGCCTCGTCGTATAGAGTTGGATTTAAAGAGGAAACAGAGACTCTGCTCCCTCCCCTGCTGCCTGTGTTATTGATTGAAGACTAGCAGGGGGAATGAATCATTGCATCTCCATTGGTTTGGCCAGACAGCACGCTCAAGATTGAAATAGTGTCTCTCCTATAGTACCTGAGGCCTGTCGCATACTAAAAAGCTCTCAAATATGCAAAGGGTAATGGTGCGCTAAAACTTGTGCGCTTCTCATTTGAGCTCTGTACCCAGAAGGATTCTCTCATCACCGTCTTACAAAGCTCAGTCATTTATCTTTGACCTCCAATAGACAATGTCACGCCATATATTTCTTTTCATGAGCCGTCCAAGGGAAAAACCCAAACCCAAGCTGCAGTAATTGGATATCAACCGTGCTGCGGTCGATTTGTTGATTTTTAAAAAGGTGCACAAACTTGCACACGTTTGTTGGTGTGACTAAATTTTTGTGCGGGCGGACACCATGTGGGATGGTGCATAATAAGAAATCTATTTTAGAAGCTGAGTGGAGTCACGTGGCGAATATAATTGCAGTCACCTGTATCGGTGGCGCTGGCACTAGCAGGTTGATTGTAATAGACGCTTACATAAAAATAGGAAGTCACTGTTAACAAACAGTCAAGCTCACACAAACTTTTTGGATAACAATGGTGGGCCTGATTCACCAATATGTTAGTAGTAACTTAAGTGGCTTCTTCTTAAGCTTCTTTTGATAGCGTAGCTGTAAACGCCATGACAAGTAAATCAGATTTGTTCACGCAAAAACTGAGTTGAAGTGGTTCGAAGTAAAAAAAAAAAGACATTGAGCAAAATAAAATTAACACGATGCAGAACAAAAAAAACTCGCAAGTTGGATTTGCTGCTGCAGGAAGAGGATGTTAAAGGTTTTGAATTATTTAGTGGTGTCAATAGTGGATACAAAGGTGCACTTAAAAAAAGGGTGCGACAAAGTGAAGTAAAAGTTCCGTTTTGACCAAGATGGAGTAAGTATGCTCTATATATATGATGGGAAATGTAGAAACAACGATCAAATCATATGTATTTTAACACATCCTGACTTGCTTAACATTCACTTCATTGACGGCTATTTGCGTCAAAGATCCATTTTAACTGGGGTGGCGGTGAAGGAATTTTTAATAATGACTGATTAAACTGTTGAGCATGTTTTGAGCCAGGGGTGAAGTTCCTGTTTAATCAATTCTGACAAGATCTTCCTGGGACAAGAGAAAACAATTGTAGTCCGAGTAAAGTCCATTCTTTAGTGATGACAGAATATTAAATCACCTTCGGGCATATCCAGGTCTCCTTGATATTATTTGAGTCATTTGATCTCTACTACTGTCACCATAAAACAGACAAGTCATCATGCTAGAGGATGTTGGAGGCAGCAGAACTGGTCTCATGCTTCATTTTTGACAGTTTGAGAAGAAATGTGGGCGGCCTGCCGCAGGTGAATGTGGGGCCTTGGCAATGCTACTTCCTGCACTTCTGATGTGCTAGCGTGTCTCTGTGTATCTTTTCCACGCTCTTGAAACCCTTTGCTATATTAAACCCTATGCTAATTTCTGTCCTGATCTGTGCTTTATTGACTCTGTTCTAGATTTAGATTTAGTTGTGTTTCATGCTTTCCCTGTTATCTCTTCACGCCATGTCTGTTTGTTAGGTTTTGGTTTCCACCTGTTCTTGTCAGCCCTGTTCCTTGTGTCAACCAATCAGCTCCCTCCAGGCACTTGTTTCTTGTCCGGGTGGACCTCGTCTTGCCAGTTTGCTTATATTTAGTTCGCTGGTTGATGTGGATCGTTGTTTTTTTGTTTGTTTGTTTGTTTGTTTGTTTTTGTGTGTGTTTATTCCCAGAGTTTCTTTGTTACTTTGAACCTTGCTTTTTTAAAAATATGTTAATTTAGCATTTCGGTAATTCCATGCACCTTATTTGTTGTTTTGAAAACACATTGATTTTTTATTTTATTTTATTTTTTTTATTTTAGATTACTCCTGCTTCCCTTCACTTGGGTCTGCCTTCATGCCATCAGCACAGCAACTTTGTGACAATGTCTGTTAGCTTATCTTTGAGCTAACAGAATCCTTTGGTTGAATATGCTGCTATTTATATACACAGGCTCAGTTTATAAATCTCGGTGTGCTTTTGCGCAACAGCAGGTGAAATTGATTAACAACTCGTGCGCATCCAAACTAGACAGTTTGCTATCTTGATGAACAGTGTAAACGGATGAAAATTGCGTACGTTGGATTTAAGAAGCTGCTGAATAAGGCCCATTGTCCGCGCTGACATCTATCCATTTGTTTATCATCAGGACAAGCTTGTCAATAATGCTATATGTGGGCCATTTATGGTCTTGCTTTGACAGCAGTGTGCCCTTTTCCCACAACACAAGATTTCTGGTCAATTATAGAACTTGCCAAAACGTTTGTGAGCATTTGTTCTTCCTGTCTCTAATCACCTTTATAATATCTTCTGGTTATGTCAAAATAAATACATAAATTAAAGGGGTGGGTGGCTGAGAGCTTAATATGAGAAGGGATTCTTCACAATCAAGACATCCTAGGTTTATATCTTGACTCAGTCCTTCCAATGATATTAAAGGCATGGTCTTCCGTTTTCACTCATGATGCACTATATCAATACAGGATATATACACATGAATTCCTTCTCAATCTACACCTCTGGGCTTCTGTTAATGTGTGGTGGTGATTTTTGACATCACTCCCGCTGCAACTTGACAGCACGCACTCACACAAGAGTGAGTGAGTGGAAGAAAAAAAATCCGTGCGTGCTGTCAAGTTGCCGCGGGAGTGACATCATGCAGCCAACAAATTCGCCTGGCCCCGTCTGCAGACAGTGAGTGACACGCCCGCCGCCACCCCCTGCTCTGCGATTGGCTGGAGGGTTATACAACTCTGTCCACAGAAACATCCCGCTGTTGACAAAACAAACACAAAATGGCAAAATACAGGCTGGGTGGGTGGGGGTTTAGGAAAAAATCACCACCACACATTAACAGAAGCCCAGAGGTGTAGATTGAGAAGGAGTTCATGGGTATATATCCTGTATTTATATAGTGCATTTTCCTGAGTGAAAATGGAACACCATCCCGTTCAGATCTTACTGTAACTGTTAAATGAACACATGCTCTTTGTGCTTTCATCCATAGAAGCTTATTGTATTGTAATATATCAGATAGATAGCTCAGGTTAGAGGTCCAATAGATGAATGTCCTTATCTTTTATGTGCACTATTTCAACTGATGATTGTTAACAGCTAAGGTGGGTAAGATAACCGAGCGGGTCGGATTTGTTACAAACAGCATCTGTCTGCAGCCTTTGCGTGTGATTGTGTTTGATCCCTTCGCATTGTCTCGTGCAAATGTTGATGTATGTCATTATTTCCGGTGTGGACAAGGCTGTCTTCTTGATTCATCTGCGAAATGAAAGCAGCGTGGGAAAAAGCAATAACTCTGGAGGGCCGCAGAGGAGAAATGTGCAGTTGACCTTCCTCCTGTGTGCAGCGATGCATTCGCAAACAGCGTGTACGTGTCTGAACAAGTGTTCCGTGCATGATTTCAGACTGGGCTTATCGCAGTGTCCTGTGGAGGTGTGTATTTACATTTTAGTGAGGCCATTTATCCTTTATATAAAAGGGGCTTTGGTCATGGCTCTGTGTAGGATGACTTCTGACCTCTATATATCAACTACCCTGTTATTATGAGACATGGACATTAAATTTGTCTGGGTTTTGAAAATCAACAAATGCAAATGCATCTGTTCAGATTCAAGGTCATAAACTTGTATTGACTTCAACAAGCATTATTTTAAACAGCATTTTAGCATTCTGAAACTCTCTGGGGTAGAGGTTAGGTTTCGAGTTAGTGTCTGTTCCGGACTAGCCCAAAATTGGAGACGATTTGTGCAATGTACAGTGCATTTTAAGTTAATCCTCAACTTTTTGCGAGTAATGTAAGTTGGCACCAACATTTGTCTGCCAACATGAAGGGGTTCCTTCTCAACAGGAAGAAGAATAGCGCGGCGAGATGTGATTTGGACTTTTTCTTTTTTTTCTTTTTAGTTTTACTGTACATCTCCCACATGCTTAAAATACATTTAAATTAATTATAACACATTTTATAAAGTATTCTTTAGCGCCTGTTTTCACTCTTTCACTTGCACAGTTGAGCTCCGAACAAGAAGCAGAGTGCTTGCATTAAGCGGTTTGTCACTCACTGTTGAAGTTTCCTGTAATACTGACACATACACCAAAAGATTATTGAACTAGGGGTGACTATATCTTGATTCTCAAAAAGGTCACCACTCGGCCCAGCCTCAAGATACATAAATGATACTCAAAGTTTACTCAAATATTCCAAACATTTTAACTATTTTACGTGTGCCTCCTCTGTATGGGTAGAAAATAAAACAAAGAACACTCTTTTGAAGTCTTACTTCAAAAATGAATAAATAATGACATCATGTTTTAAGTCCAACATTTTTTGCTCCTACGATGAACTTTTTTTTTTTTTTTTTTTTTTAAATCAGTGGGTGCGGGGGTTAAACCCACGCCACGAACATTTCTCCGGTTTGTGAGTACAGAGCGTGCCAGTGTAAAATTCTGGGTCGCCAAGACAGCTTTGGACATTTTTTGGAAGCTTAGGAAATGAGATACATAAAAAGCTGACATACTTTTATACTTAAAAACAAAAATCAATAGTAATGCACTCACAAAACCCACTTTTTTAATTTCCTACACCCCTCGGGATGCTCTCAGGAGCAGTCTACAGTCTTTTGCCCCACAATGAAAACCAGAATTCATTAATTTATAACCACCAAACCAAAAGTATTGAATATTGTATTTGTAAACAGTATAATTTCATCATCAAAAAAAAAAAAAAAAAACCCCAAGTAATTCTGTTGACAAAACTAAGTCTGCTAGCTTAATGCTAACATACAATGGAAATTACCGTAGACAGGCTTTTGGAAATTAGCATAGCGTTCACTGTAGTTAGAAACAGTCAAACAATTGATGCTTTAACACGCACTGTTGAAGTAAATAGCTTGCTAAACGGAGGTCTTGCCCCTGTTAGGACTTCAGGGCCATCCGACGTCACTAGTTCCGCGTTATTAGATTTATTCTCCACGCTTGTGTGATTTTTGTGACTCATGTTGACCTTCATTATGGCACGACGGGGTGAAGGCAAGCAGGGCTCAGGCGCACTCCACTGGGTGCCGGTGAGGTTATTAGCGATTAGCGCACTGCCCCAAGGGGAAGCAGCTCCAATTACTGCACACAGTTTGCTTCGAAACCATGGAGGGAGCATAACTGCGCATATCACATCTGGAGGAAATGTCTCTTTTATTGAGAAAATGGGAGCCTTGATAGCGCTCAGTGGAGACTGGGGAGAACGCCATTGTCAGTTGTAGTTTGTATCAGGATGTAGCATGGATGACACATCTTTCCATCCATATAGGGCCCAAGCCAAGATTCAAACCCAGAACCTCAGCACTGTTAACCCTAATCCCCCTGTGAAGAAAAAAAAACAAAAAAAAAAACAAGAAAGGAAACAATCCTTTCATGCCAACAGAAATCTCTCCTTTTGTATTCTGCACCTCATCTGCTTGCTTACCTCCTGTCTTCAGTTGCTCTCTCCAGGAAGCCAGCCAGTAGATTAGCGTAGCAATTGAACAGGCTAATTTGCAGTTTCCATGGCCACAGAGGAAGCTGTCAGTCGCCGTCTGTCGGGTGTTATGAAAGCAAACCACATATTACAGCACTCAGACGTGCACGCTCGTGCGTCTTGGTCTCTTGAGTTTAAACCAGACGAATTTTGAGTCAATATTCCAACAGATGTTCTTTAATTATGCAATAATACATTACAAACATATGCTTTTCCCCAGTTGTCAGTGATGCTGTTGTATCTGGTGAGTGTGATAGGCTTACTTAGGAAAATACTTTGTCAATTTGAATTTCAATCTAGTGTTAACTTAGCACAGTTCTAAGGTTGGTGGTTTCAATCTTCATCTCTGGCCCTCTTCTGTGGAATTTGCTTCTCCCCACGCTTGCATGAGTTTCTCCCATCATATCATACTGGTGACAATCCTTGACGAGGTGTCACATGTCATACGGAATTTGGATCCAAAAGCAGAAATGACATGGAAGTTGAAAAACGGAAGTCTTTATAGAGAAAAATACAAAGTAACAACAGAAAGCAGGGGTGTGTTCAGATGGCCTCGAATAAAACACTTGACGAAGAAACCTTGACTAAGAACCTTGAGCCGGCCCGATGCAGAGAAACTCGGCTAAGAAACCTTGAAGTACTGACTAATGAAACTTTGTACTGACAAAAGTGTTACTGGTCAACTCCTGTTCGGGCCATGTTCAATTCTATTTGACAGAGTAAAGGCAAGATGACAAAATCAGGGTGAAAAATACAGGACCTACCAACTGCATAGCAACTGGCATCATCATCATCATAAGGGGCATATCTACTGCATATCAGCTGACATCATCATCACATTAGCAAGTGTGTAGCAACTAACAACAAAATCATAGCAAGGGACACAGACAGGGCAGGACCATAGCAACTGCATAGCAACTGACAACATCATCATCAAAAGTGACAAAGCAACTGCATAGCAACTGACAACACCATCATCACATTAGCAAGTGTGTAGCAACTAACAACAACATCATCACAAGGGACACACACAGGGCAGGACCATAGCAACTGCATAGCAACTGACAACATCATCATCAAAAGGGACATCCCTTTGAGACTTTTGTGTGATTCAAGGCTATATAAATAAACTTGACTTGACATAGCAACTGACAACACCATTGTCACATAAGCAAGTTTGCAGCAACTAAAAACATCATTGCAAAGGACACAGACAGGGCAGGACCATCACAACTGCATAGCAACTGACAACATCATCATCATCAAGAGTTATAGCAACTGCATAGAAACTGACATCGTTGCAAAGGGACGCATACAAGACATGACCATAGTAACTGACATCATCATCAAAAGGGGCATAGCAACTGCATAGCAACTGACAAAACCATCATCACATTAGCATGTGTGTAGCAACTAACAGCAGCATCATTGCAAGAGACACATACAGGGCAGGACCATAGCAACTGACAACATCATCTCAAGGGACAATATACAGGATCATAACAACAAAATGACTCCACTAGGGGCTCAAAGTTGCCTTTAACCATGACAACATGGCAGTTTGTTTTACAACCTTACTGCCCAGACATAATTAAAAAAAAAGTCAGACAGAAGGTCCTTGAATAAATTAGATGTTTATAGTGTTGAGGTCTCTCAAGAGACCCTAAAAAAAAAGAAAAAAAAAAGATCCATCTGCCAATGTCTGGATACCGCAACACAATGAACTGATGAATCTCATTATTTAAAGCAAAGTACGGCAATGAAGGTAGAAGCATTTGCGATATCATGGAGCCAACTTTATGACATCAATCAAACATATCGTCAAAGTTTTTAATGACAATCTGTTGACATTTTGTTTCCACCGTGGAGTCAAAATTTAAACGAGTGGATTTGTGGTTTACGTTCTGTGGGCCAAGGGCGACATTCTTTACCCCGATGACGTGTTCACTGGCTCAGCCACAGACTGACCTCTCCATTAGTCCATAAACATCGCAGACATAAGCATGCATAAGCACACACTGATCCTAAGCTCCAGTTTCACAGTGGGCTCAAGACAGTTGGCTTAACAATTGGAATGTGAGGACTTTCCCTTACCAGGTCATAGCACGTGCACGGCCTATAACAATGCCAAGCTTTATAACAACAAAGCCCTGACAAAGGAAACTGAAGCGGTGAGATTGAACGGGTCTTTCAAAGACCACCGCTCAGAGATCTTGTTTTTTTCTTTACACAACTCACCCACAGAATAATTAGTCAGGCTAATCTTCAACAGACATCTGACAATCAAGCCTTTATGAGTATTTGTGTACCTAACTTAACATTTTGGTTATCTTATTTAGCTACAATTTTTTTTATCAATGCGTCAGATGTACCTAATTAATAAGTGCCTGTTAAGTGTTTTTCCTAAAGTTTCCTTCTTTCCTCAGTGAGATTCTGCAAAGGTCAGAGCCAAACTGCTTCCCCCCCCTCCACTGATGTGATGGAGAAATCAAGCATGGCAGTGTTTGAACAGCCTCTTGTGGCTTGAGAGAGATTGCGCATCAACGCTGAGCCGACATCCAATCAGCCGGTTCGACTCTGAGATTGTTTTTCGCACAGGAGCTCTTCTTTAGTGAAGCGTAAAGGTAGGTAAAGCTTTCCCGGCACCACTCACAAAACAGCAAATGATTACAAAATGCAACACGTTTATTTTTCAAGGTCCAACAATGTAAAGGTTACCTGGGGTCGGACGGAAAAAGTTCGTCTTGTAGATGCGGCCATAAAGTGACTCAAAGTGGCAAATAATTACAGTCTGTAAAGAATATCCGTTGCTAAAATGGTCATAACACCACAACGCTAATGCTATTTGTAAGCCCATCAATGGTGTTTTAAATTGTTAGCATTAAGCTAAACCGACAACATAACTGATACAACTTGGATTTAAGTGTACTGCTCACTCCCGTGTGCAGATATGGGAAGATATGAAGCATATCTTCGATTTTGTGAATTCTGCAACCTTTTGCCGTGACAGTTTTTCCACTCCCTGTGTATTTGCCCCAAATTATTCCAGCCAGCCTTCTTCCTCTCAGTTCAAGCACAGCCAATTTCCTTCACACTCTTCTGTGTTGCTTTGAAATCTCATTTTCTCTCTTTCTACTGGAACACTTTTGATTTGAATATGTTTTGAGACTTTTCCCAGTCCGACGGCGGCCCCGTCCTTCTTGTGGTTTTTCATCCATACAAGGCAAAGGACAACATGTACCCCTCCAACCAAACAACCCATACTGATGAGTTAAAACTACCAAGATATACCAGATTATAAACAATATTATACCTGACCAGTATTTAAACATGCTCCATTAAATTTACTTCAACCTCAGTGCACAACAAAACTGTACAAAATGGCAATCAGGTTCAGCGCTTCAGAACCTAAATCCAACCTTCAACCCAATCTGCCGATTCAAAATAATAAACCCAACCTCAATGCCAATTAGATCAATTTAAATAAATGATTAAAAAAAAAATGGAAAAGATGTCCTGTTGTTATTTTAAAGTACAAATAAGCCTGCAATTTACTAATCATAGACTATAATGGATTAAAAAAAAAAAAAAGTCTACACACCCCTGTTCAAAAGCCTTTTTTTTTTTTTTTTTTTTTTAAGTGATATCAAAAAGTCATCTAAAAAAATAATTCCGTTAACGTGACCCTGAATCTTTACCTCACAATTAACAGCTTAAGTATTGTGCTTGCATAACCTGTTTTTTTGTTTGTTTGTTTTTTTTAGTGATATCAAAAAGAGGGTCATAATAAATCACCTAAAAAAATAATTCCGTTAACGTGACCCTCAATGTTTACCTCACAATTAATTCACAGCTTAAGTATTGTGCTTGCATAACCTGTGTTCCGAATTAAACTATCACAATCAAACTCGTTTAAATGAGAGTCAGCACACCCATGCCACTTTTATTGCCTGATTTCAACTGACTATGTCATTTGGAACCTTTCATAATTCTACCCAACTTGACGAATATAGCTGATGGAAGGTCACAGTATGATATTGTCACCATCATGCTTCCACTGTAAGTTTGGTTTCCTCTTGCTTTATTTGTGCCACAATACAACCTTTTTAAAGATTACGGCCAAAAAGTTCAACCTTGGTTTGACCATAACAAAATCTCCCAATTCAAACACGTGCGAAAATGCATTGGGACCGACATGCTTCTGTGAGAAAGTAAAAATGTCAGCAAAAGCCTACTAGAACAACTTGACATTTTGGATTAATCAGGTGTACTACTCCCATTTTGCCTGAGCTTCAATATAAATGATTAATTCGGAATAATGGTGTAAAAAGTTATGAAATTATTTATTTTGGTGTAATCTTACTTTTCTATCCCCAAAAATGGCATTCCAACAAGCGTATATAGACTTTTGAGTGGCATATTAGACTCATAAAAACACGTTTTGTTTTTTGCCAAGGAGTTGACTTAATGGGCATGTTTAGCAGTAAACGTAAATGTATCCGAGGTGTGACCTCAAGTGGCCCACATCTCAATAAGCTGCTTTCGAACAAACACCCTCTGCTCATCCCGTCTCATCTTCTGCGTTCGACACTCTGCCCTGGCGAGCCACTTTCCCCTTTCACAACAATAGCAATAATACATCAGGCACGAACAAAAGGTCTGAAACACACAATCGTCACTTTCGTGGTTGTAAAAGCACGCAGGCACGCTGCCTGGGAACGGAAATGGCTTCTAAATATTGCACCGGCGCTCTTGTAACCAGCTCGAGGTGGAGCGCAACACATCTGTCATCTCGCAGAACCACCACCCAAAAGGTCAAGGGGATTTTTCAACATAAACAGCTTGCCGAGTATTCTGCAACCGCCCCTGATTGAAGCAGTTGGTGTCTGCCGAGATGACTGATGGCGTTGGAAACGTTTTGGGAATACGCCATTAACTCCTTATGCGCGGCGCTGGAAAATGGTTTGGAAGAATGGCCTCATTAGTGAAACACATGGGCTGGACTTGGTGTCTGCTGTGGACATCTAGTGGCCACATATGGTAACAGCATCCTGTTGCTACACACTTTTAGTACCGCGCAGTACAGTGAACCCCCGTTTATCGCGGGGGAAACATACCCTCATTAGTTGAAAATGGGGTGGATACAAAAAATAATGTAGTAGTGTATCGGTTTATACTAAAAACCCGTATATCAATTGTTTAAAAAAAACAACACAATAGCAGGGGAACACTGTACTGACAACACCCAAGTTGGTTTGAACCACCATTTTATTTAGCATAATTTAAAAATCATCTCACTGTTAGTTAATTTATACAAATATGCTTTGTTATATATATAAACAATTACAGATCTCTACAAATCAAGTTCCCAGTGTAAAAGCGTAGTACCACACGCGTGGTAGCATACAGCTCTGGGACGCAGACAAGAGAGCCCACAGGTGTATGTTCCACTTTTCCATCATATTTAAATGAAATCAGGACATCTGGTTAAAGGGGAATACAAAATATATATTTAAAAAAAAAAAAAAAAGAAAAAAAAGCTGACCACAGTTTGTCTAATTGTGCATTTACATTCAACACATTTGCACTTTAATCAGCCCTTTCGCTGTTATTGCGCTTAGGTTGTTACAGAGCACAATAAACCAATTTAACACAATTAACTCCACAGTTTAAACAGTTATTGTCGCTAAATGAATGGAACCGCTTATTGCTAACGATAAACAAATCTTAAAACTGACAAGGCACCTTCCACCAATGCAGTTATTGCTGCATCATGCAGGGATATAAACCACGGTGAGTTTAAGAAAGAAAACAAAAAGTGTGACTGTGGCGCACTGAGATGTCGCTTCTGCAGCCGTTTTATCGAGCGCTGCTTTCTGGCAGGAAGGAAGTAAGGCTCCAATGACCAAATATGAAAGTCATTGCTTGCTGGGAGATCTTAAAATGACAAAAGGAGGCACCACAGTGGCTTTTGGTTTGGATAAGGCATCAGTGACCGCACAAACGCCGTCAATCATGACAGTTGGGATGCTGCAACATGCTGGAAAAATGCATATGGCACCAGCAATAGCCCTTTTTCAGTAATGAAATGATTTTAAAGATAAGAAAGACATGTAAATACTGTTAAACGTACAGTGGAACCTCCAAAGTCGGCAACAAAATAAGGTTCTGGGGGGGAAAAAAATGCCTTGATGGAGATCAAAACATTTGTGATGACACCAAATGCTTACGTTTTTTTTCTCCCCAACACATACAGAGCATAGCAAAGTTGGCAAAGATGGCATTCAACGGGCGAGTAGTTTATAACTGGTAGGAATGTTAAAATATTACCTGAAGCAATTTTTGTATTCAACTTACATTATTAGTTCCTATGGGTGAAAATTGTTTTGAAATTGGAACGTCATAAAAACAGGACTGTTCAAGATGGCGGGCTCCATTGTATTCCGTTAAGACAGGATATGCGCGATAAGTCATGCGATCGTCGTCATCGGTTCGCATTTTGTGCAAGGTGACAAAGTCACTGACATCATGATGAAGTGTTTTTTTTTTTTTTTTTTTTAACAACCCCTTTAGGATCCAATAAACATGGGTGATTACACAAAAATATATTCAACTTTGGCCACTTAGATTAAAAAACCATTTGAGGAGGAAATTCAATATGATCGGAAAATCGAGTTTCTGTGATTGGTAGAAGAAATCCAATCGCAAATGAGACAAAATGGAGTGCACTACTTGGCTGCAACCAGCGCAGGCGCTGTTGCTGTCTAAAGACTGAAATGCCGTCGACTATGTGAAGCTAGCTAGCTACATCCGCGCTTGGCTGACTCCTCCCAACACTTAAAAAAAAACAGGAGTTCAGAACATTCTGAGAAAACTAATCACTGAAATGGAGCCAAAGGCCCATCTCATTCCAAGGGTCAACGGTCATTTTTAGGCACAACGGAAGAGGGACCGTACAAAGTTGTTCTCCTTTTTCCACGTGGCCGACGTCACGCTGAGCACAATCGCCAGTTAGAACGCTAATCGCCGCTGCCAGGAACTGGCCCTTCATCCCAAACTTTCTTTGAATTTTACAAAAGCTTCTCACCCTCTACGTGTCAACTAAATAACAGCCAGGGTCACAATGCAGTTGCTTGAGACTCGTGAGATGCAACCTAAGTTTGGTGTATGAGGTAGTCACTAGTTCTCCACCACAACAGTAGATCTCGTCTCTCCAGTCAAAACAGGGCAGCTCGGTTTCGATGGAATTATGGCTTGTGACAACCACGATCAGCGTTTGGTTACAAAGGCAAAGCAGGGATGCTATAAATCTAGAACAAGTGTAACGTGAAGAACGGGTAAATATCAAAATTTTTAAATGTAAGAAAAAAAAAAAATGAGATCCACTTTTTTGCCCCCGTTTCGTCAGTCACTTTGGTGATGATGGCGTCGTAAGGATGAAGCCCTCCTGAGGATGAAGAAGAAGCCGAAAATTAAGTCTTCAAACTGCTCGAGGTGGCATGGAAGCAGCCATCGTTTGTCTGTGGATGTCCACAATTCAAATCCGGGGAGCGCTATTACAAAAGCACGCATTTCTTGGTGTTCTTTTTCGTGACGGGGTACAAAACCGCTCTGACGGCCTCGGCGAACACCTCCCTGACGCCTTCCTGCAGCAGCGCCGAGCACTCCATGTACTTGACGGCCCCGATTTGTTTGGCGAGGGCATTTCCCTGCTGCTGGGTGGTGGGAGCCAAACTTTGCTCCTTCAGCTTCTTCACCGTTTCCGCGTCGCCCCGCAGGTCCCTCTTGGTGCCCACCAGCAGGATAGGCACGCTGGGGCAGTGGTGAGACACCTCCGGGTGCCACTTGTGCCGGACGTTGGCGTGAGAGGAGGGGCTGCCGATGGAGAAGCAGATGATGAAGACGTTGGTCTGCGGGTAGGAAAGAGTACGCAGGCGGTCGTACTCCTCCTGGCCGGCCGTGTCCCACAAGTTAAGGCTGACGGTACGACCGTCCACGCTCATCTGGGCGCTGTAGTTGTCAAACACAGTTGGGATATATTCTTCAGGAAAAGCATTGGTGGTGTACGAGATGAGAAGGCACGTTTTCCCAACTGCCCCATCGCCAACCACCACACATTTTATGGTCTGCATCCTGCCAACGACCACTGGGGCTGCAGCACCTAAAAGCAAATACACCTGAGTAAGCTCAAATTGATTTTTTTTTTTTTAAACCACACAACATTCCACTTTAAGAACTTCAATAATAGTCCTGAAACCACCCTACAATATTCAAAGCAGTCATGCATGAATAAACCAGAACGCAAACAGGCTAGCCAAGGCTAGATTTGCTAAACGTCGTATTTAGGGTAGAGCAATGAAAATGGAGGACAAGTTCACGCATCCACCAAATGCTGACGTTGGAAGAAATGAACGCAGAAGTGCAGGAACAGGAAAGCACTGAAGCGAAAGTCAGACTGCAAACTTTGTAAACTGTGGTTATAATCGCTGTGGTCTCGTCAAGTACGAGCTAGGCGTTCCCCACTGGCGGATAGCATCAGGCTAAGGAACTAGCGCGTACGCTAGCAGGCAAGCTAGCTACTTAGCAAACAACTTGATGAATTTATATGACACCCCGGCGACAAAACGTCTTTTTATAAGCACATAAAGCCCTCTCTGTCATAGCATAATATTTACCATATCCTAATCTTTGTTTTAGACACTAGCGTGGGCTACAACGACAACATTTCAAGAACTTTGTCACTTACCGCCACTTAGCTTGCGATCTCTTCTGCCTTGTATAGTCAATCACAGCCGCATCCGGGGAGCTGCCCAATACGAGTGACATGGTGCAAACTGGGAAATGTAGTTTTTATTTTTGTGGTTGGACGTTTTACCTGACGCTAGATGGTAGTGTCTACAAAAGTTTTTTTTTTTTTTTATTTTTTTTATTTTTTTTTTTTTTTTTTTTTTTTTTTTTTAGCTGCAAAAAAATACAACCATCACAAACAGCAGTTTTCGAACGAAACCGATTCTTAGCTTAATTAATCACTTGGACATTGGTTAAATAAAATAAAATATGCTTATAAATGTGTGCAGATGGTTAGAATTGGGGTCACCGACGTTTTTGAAACAGCTACTACCCACTAGTTTGATAATACCCACTCCTGAATTTGCTCAATTTTTTTTTTTACTTTTAGTTACACGTTTCCATGAATAGTTTGGAAACAGATACGTAATACAACACTAATTCTATAAACCTCTGCAAGCATTACTCAAGGGTGAGAGTCTCCAATCAGTTTAAAAATAAATAAATGCATATAATAATTGCTTAGTTGATCATCTTCTTCATATATTAGGAATAAAACAACCAAATTTATTTAAATGCCCATCCCTTGGGACTCAAACTAACCTTAACAAAAAGAAACGTGAAGCATCAGGTCGTGTTCAAATCCATGGAGAACCAACAAAGGCAACTAAAAGAGGGATTACTCTGCCTTGCACCACTGGAGACCCACTGATGATGTCACCTTTACACACTGAGGTTAAGAGGCTACTGCTGTGCGACAAACCGGACACTCAAGAACAAAAAGTGGCACCACTTTATTGCCCTTCCAAAAAGGCTCTGGCGTCACTGCGGCCTGTGAAGAGAGGGTTCCCACTGGGACCCCAACACCCGCAGTCAGGCTCTGCCCCAACCCTTGCACCCCCTTGTTTTGGCAGGAATAGCCCCGGAACGTCTAAGGCATCGCCATGACGACAGCCGCCTACAGAATTAGAGCAATGGAATTGTGTCGAGATGCGACAGAGAAGCGCGATTCAGAAGAAATAATGGTGGCAAAATGCCAGAAGATGGCAAGGTGCGTTCCTGTAGCTCACAAGGAGGGTGGGTTAGGTTTGTCGTATTATGGGTGTATGTGAGCACCTCGCTGAAAGTGCGCATGGTTAAACGTCAAATAGCACTTTGGTGATTAAATAAGAGGAACTGGTTTTAGTAATGTGACATTTGGTCTAAGTTAACACTAAAACCAACTGATATACACCACTGGAATAGAGAGAAACACGTTTGTCCATACCACCGTCTTTATTCATTCTATTTACATATCCACATTATACAGTGAACAACAGCCAATGCTGTTAAATAAAGTTATAATCTTTTGATACAAAATTAAAACACATACACACAGTCTTCTCGCTGCCTCTTCAGTTTGTGCACAATCGGAGAAGAAGTTTGTACCAAGACAGGCTAAGAAGACAATAATTTCTTATAGCAGGGGACTCACAGTGTTAAAAAAAAAAAATAAAAAATAAAAAAATAAAAAAAAGGCCGCCGATTAATACAATTTAAGAAGAGCACAAGTGGTCTGATTGGGCACATCGTGATGATTTGGCTCTTTGTTCAAACACCAATTGAGTTGCATCCTATTGCCTGCAAAGGATACACATTGTAAGATGAGGTAGGGCTTACGAGGATTTACTCTTCCACTTGTGCACATGACACATGACTTCATGTGTCCCATATGATACCAAAACAGATCAGCTAACACATCTATAAGCTTAATGTCATGGAACTGATCATGTACAGAGATAACCAGCTCTGCAAAGACTTGAGAAAGACTTAAAAAAAATAAAATAAAAATTTACTTCCACAATGGCTGAGTTGTAGTAGGTCGAAGCATTTTGGGAGCGGTAAGTCGTGAAGGGTTTTTAGAGGTAGGACAGGTGCCTGTGTTGGTGGTCTTCGTGTTTTTATTCCGGGCTACAGGCATGACGGCCGTACGTATGGTCTTAGCTGTGGCAGAAGACGGACTGTGGGCCGGGAGAGCCTTGGCGGACGACTGAGTCTCAGAGTTTGGGGCTACCCGTTTAGACACGCGGAGGGGACTTCCTCTAACGAATGCTGACTGGATCCTGCCTGAGACCTTCTCTGTTGTTGGTCTGTCCAAGGTTGTTCTACGGGTCAGGGGCGATTTTCCAGGAGTCTGCGAATCGTTTGCGGCCTGCGGCCTCGCTCGTGCACTGCCGCTTCTTTTCACTTCCACGTGAAGTGAAGCTGGTTGTGTGATAGGAGACGAACGCAAGGACAATCGTGAGGTCGCTGGGTGGCTTGGGGTCGGTATCGGGGTGCCGTTTGTAGCTTCAGTTTTGGGGCGAACTCTTGGAACACCTGCACTATTGGAAGGTCCTGCACGTGACCCAGGTCCTCTCTTAGTCCTGATACCACCACGTACAGGAACCTTCAAGTTGCGACCTTCCTCCTTTGACAACGGTGAAGACGGAGTTGTCGGGTCAACGTCCCTCTCTTTCCTCCACTTGGAGCAGAGGCTCGGCCCTGGTCGCGAGCTTGGTGATGTTGGCGGTGACAGTGAGTCATAGGATCGGAGGCCTTTCACAAGAGTGTGGCATTCGAGAGTTTCCCCTACACGGGAGTATGACCTCGCAAGCTCCCTCTCAGGACTCGGCACATCCGAGCGCTCCTCTGGATGTGACTGGCTGAACTCTGGGAGACTGGACGGTATCCAGTTCTCCCCCGCGGGAGTCAACAACCCTTCTGTGTTTAACTGCTTCCTCAGACACTCATCAGGCCCAGACAGAACAGCACTTGCTTTTAACTCTCTGTTTAGTGGCTGCAAGTCCACCTTTTCTGTAGCATTAACAGATAGACGTGATTCTTTCTCTGTTCTGCGGTATCTCAATGATGGGGTGCGGTTTTCACCATGTAGTATTCCACTCTTTGGACCAGACTGAGGTTCAGACCCATCAACCTGACAACTGTTTAATTTATTCTGAAGCAATTTATTCCTGTCAGTCAGGGTCATTCCAAAACTATGTCTATGACTGGAGTTCTGGGTTTTAGCGCACTGGGAAGGGGTATCTGCGTTGACAGCAGCCTTCCGAGAGTTGGGTGAGAACTCTGTGTTCTTGGTAGCTTTCTGCTCATGTGACATTGCATCCTCTTTTGTACATCCACTCGTTTCTGATGCCTCATGTTGCCCAACCGCCAACCCCCGTCCACGTTCCGAATACGATCCGAGTGATTCTTGAACAACCTCCATACACCGCTCGATTGCCTGCAATTGGCTCGTCTGACTCTTGTTGTCTATTTCTAAAACACTTCCTTGACCAACCCGAGAACAAAAACCATCCGTCTCTGGTGAGCTACAAAGCACAGTGGATGTCTCATGGTCAGACGAGCTGTTTGAGTAACAGCTGATGGCCGTCGGACTGCTGCCCAACTCTGGGAAGCTTTTGTCGCCGGACAGGTGGTGAGAGTACCTGCGCGTGTCAGAACTTCTCAGGCTACGACGGATCCAGGTGTAGCTTAAGTTCTTCTCAAGGAGTCTCTCCAGATCATCTTGGCTCTGACTGTGGCCCAGGTCGAGACCTGTGCAGACGGCCACTGAACGACGCTTTTCCACGATCTCCCTCTGACGTTCCAGACGTTTCTGCTCCTTCAACTCGCGCTCGGCATTCTCCTAGGACACAAAAGAGAATTGCGTATTTAGCTTTGAATCTATATCTATAATGATAAGACGCTTATTTCGTTTGTGGATCTAACCTTGACAGCTTTTTGGAAGCGCTGGCAAAATAAGTCAAAGACCTTGCATGCCTCCTCCAGTTTAAACGTGCTGTCGTCTTCACAGAAAAAATCCACCAACGCTAGACTTGACATCCTCATGCCCTCTATCTCATCCTCTGCCTCTTTTAGACGCTCCTCTGTCACCTGCGCACAGATACAAACACTTTTATAAACAATCAATTTGTCCAGGTAATTTTTGGAAGAATATGCATCAATGAGGGCATTGATCAGTGAGTTTTACCTCTAGGAAAGATTGCGCATGCTGCAAAATCTCTCTCTCTGTTAGGACATTTTCTTTCAGCGCCAACACTCTGCTTTTTAACTTGGATAAGTCCTCCAACACAGACTCCTCGCATAACCTACATTTAAAAAACAATAACATTAAAGAGAGTTTTACACCCTAAACTATGAGTCCAGCTCGATGGACTACATTCTTAACCACATCAAGGTCTATTTTCACAAAGACTTTAAGGACATCTTAATTGAACATACAATTTTGAAGCTTGTCTCAGTCCGCGTAGTGATGCTATTAGTCTAAGCTCATAATATTGATATTCATTCAATTGGAGCCATGTTTTGGGAAGAGACTGACCTCGAGGCGGCACCAACATGGCCCAGTTGGCTAGGAAATGACAGTAAACTCTGATCCTTCTTCACAGCTTCCTGTGGAGACAAACACAAATGGTTAGAGCTATTGTTCCAAATGAAGTGAAATGTAATTTGCAAATGCTGCCAAAATCAGACGCTCTGAGGCTCAGTCTTGGCTACAGACTATATATACACTGTGTGTGTGTACAATATATATATATATATATATATATATATATATATATATATATATATATATATATATATATATATATATATATATATATATATATATATATATATATATATATGTGTGTGTGTACGAGCAGAAAAACAAGTTCTTACCATAGCTACAAAATGAAGCAGATTCATCCCAGGTTTGTTCGCTTTGGTGTTAGCCAGTGTGAGCAGTGATGAAATTCGGAATCCAGCTGCATTCCCCGAGTAGCCACCCTAGAGGAATACAAAGTCAGATAAACACACAAACGCACACTTTGTGACAATTTAAAAACAAATTTGAAAATGTGTCTGGCTCAGGAGAAGAACATATAAATACTGCACAATATAAAAAGAGGGTCACTCACTGCATTCATGTAGTTCCCTGCTTTAAGCACCAAACGGAGGATGGAGTGTAATTCAGGACAGCTCAGCAGTTCTAAGGGTGACAAAAATAAGCGCAATTATTTTAGTAAGCAAGCGAGCCTCTACAATATTCTTGATGAAAGGCTTCTCTTAGAACATGAAGATAATCTGCATTCTTTGTTCTCTACTTACCACCCTGAACTAATCCTATATGTGAGCATTCAAAAAGGGTAAAGACAAAGATCTTTATAGCGCCAGAGTACATAACTCCCCGCTGTTACTTTACCTCTGGCCGCCTCCCTCAGACATCTGGCTGCCACACACAGAGAGGTCAGAGCAGGGTCAAACTCTTGCTGTAGGATCATGGCATCCAAACGAAGACGAAAACTAATGGAAGGGCAAGGGGGGAACGGATGAGTGATGATGAAGACAAAAAGGCACTCCTGGTCATCACTTAAATAAACACACGTCATTTCAAGAGGAAGCACGTGAGTCACCGACTACTCAAGCTATGAATCAAGCTGGAATAACACAAAAAAAAAAGGCACACTGGTCTAAAAGGAGGGCATGCTGGGTAATAGTATCCAAAACAGGTCTAAGGTGGAGCGTACCTGGGGACCTCCACCAGCAGCAGCATGAAAAGATCGGGCTCTCCAAGCCAGCGACGTTCGCCGCTGAAGCTCCTCAGGCGAGATTCCTGAAAGAGAACAGATGTTGAGAAAAATCCGGCAAAGCAGATTGCCGTTTTAACGGCCTATTCCATTATCTTTCACCATGCTCCCTCCGCCGAAACAGACCACATTAAACAACAGTCAACTTTTTGATCATCCTAACCAGAGCCAGATGACGACGACTAGGCAGAGGAGGTGAAGAGGTTTGCACTTTACCTCCTCAATGTCGGGCAGCAGCTTGCAGAGCTCCGTCAGCTTCTCTGCTCCGTAACGGTCCCCGGCTCCCTGCCTGATATCCTCAGCTATCTCTTTAGCCGGCCTGTGGGGAAAAAAAAAAAACACCAAATGCGCTATGAGTATGACATCATGCATGCAATGGGGCTACCAGATTTGTAATGGTGTCATTTCCCAAGCCCCTCCTGTGAGCAATATCGGCGCTTTGTTTTCATACAATGACGAGATAATGAGGTTTTTCCCTTTTCTTATCAGTCGACATGTAGAGGAGAGGCGAATGCTTGACGCCACAGTGGAAATTTGTGTCTATCGTGCACAACATATCAGGAGTTTCTTCGGGACGTCACAGAAACTGATGTGGTTGACTTCTGGCTTTTTTACCCAGTGGCACAGCTCACCTTTTAGTTTTGCCATAAACCTCATCTTACAGGCGATCACACGCACTTTTATACTGCTACAACTGCTTGCTACTGTTTGGATGTACAGTACACAGCGGATAATTCAAACTTCATTCCGTGATTTGCAAACTTGAAACATCCTTAAATCGAGGTAACTTTTCCCCATTGAAATGAATGGAAATACAATTAATTAGTTCCAGCCTCCACCAGAAATTACTATAACCAGTTTTTTTTTTATTTCGTAACGCAAAAAGCGGTCCAGGGAAATGGATCTTTTTTTTTTTTTGCCTAGTTAATGACGCTTAAGGGAGCCACTGTGAAAATTGTGATTGGAGAAGCACACAACAGCTTCCTGCCATTGAGGAAAGATATTGATTTTTGACTTTTGTCTTGCCAACCATATCCTTTAAGTCATTCTGAGGTCTAATTAAAGTAATTAACCCCCCCCAATTCTGGTATCAGATATATGTGTGTGTGTGTGTGGTGGGGGGGGGGGCACATATATCTGATACCAGAATTCAATCCTAATAATAATTTATTTGAAATCATAGCTGAAATGTAGTACCTCTACCAAGTGTGAGTTATTGTTTTCGCACTACATTTCAGCACACAGTAACAACAACTTTGAAAGATCACAAGATCAAGATTACATTTGAGTGATCAAGATTACGTTTGAGTGATGTTCAGGATAAATTTGCGGAAATGTTTTTTTTTTTTTCCCTTGAAGGCATTTCGGCCATGCCCCATATTTTTTGCTTTTCTATTTAGGGCAACCTTTTTTAAAAGAACTTCACATCTGTTGGTTATTTTCCGTTTGTGGTACCTTAGCTTTTGATGTGAACAGTGCTTACTTTTTTTCATATTCCCCCTTGGGACTTGGAAGACTGGCTTCATATCCTTTTCCTTAATGAGAATTTTATACTTTTATACACATGCCAATGAGAATAAAATATCATAAGCTCTTCTTATGCCAGGAGTAATTATTTTTAGCTTCTGTTTTTGATCTCATTAGATTTCGCCTTGGGTGCATTGGGATCGTATTTTTTATTTTTTTTTAAATAGTTACGTTTGTTCGCATGCATTCAAAATCATGGATGTTGTTGTAACTTATGCCACATTTCAACAGAAACTCCATTTGCGCTGACAGAAGTCAAGAAAGCTCCAGACGAGACAAATGTTAACATAAAGAAGTCGCTCTTTTCACACTTGGACGCAGCCACAAGTCTGGACAAATCCAGGTTTGAACAAACACGCCGTTCACTCTACAGCAACACAACAAGTCGTCATTTGCACAAACAAATACTGTATTATGAAACAACTCTTATGCCTATGGGTAGTGTTGCTAAGAGTGAGACCCAAAAAAATACAAATAAGGAGAGTTGATAACTTAAGGTCACCCGTGAGGTCACTTATATTCAGGGGTCACCTAAACAGGAGACAGGCGTCGACTACGACTCCCAAGTGTTAAACGTGGACACTTAAGGGCATACGGTCCATCTGTTTGGATCGGAGCCCTCCCCTGCACCTGTCCCACTGCAATATCGGAAGGAACACACCCATGACTCTCGCACTGCCCCCCCTCTGCCTTCAATCGTCTGATACCAACTCCATGCTGTTTGATTTATGGCCGTGCGAGTCAAGTGTTGTCCCCCTCGGGCACAATCGTCTGTTTCCTGCACTACATGTTCTCAAATGGACTTGACTTGACTTTAAAATATGAAACCAGAAATTGCTGAAATTATAATCTTTTTTTTAATTATTATTAAAAAAAAAAAAAAAAAAAAAAAACAGTTTACGCAAAAATCTGTGAAGAGGTGACTTTTTAACCACTTTGATAATGTTGCAAGAGAATCTCTTTTTGCCAACATTCTGCACAATGCCTTAATGATCCATTAAATTTGCTCATGCTGATCCAAAATAAGGGTAAGCATTTGACAAAATTCCCTTGACCGACAATGGAGAAAATTTGCAATTAATTAATTATTTTATTTAGAAACATTTCAAATGTAAAGACTTACTAGGAAAAGTATGTTTTTGCACATACTGTAGATATTTTGTCCAAGAATGGTTCTAAAAACTAAAACAGCGTCGCTGACGTCATATATTTTTTGTTTTTATCTTTGGACAGTGAACTTGTAGAGACTGAATCAACAATGCCTATGATAGTTGCAAATGATCAAATTGAGAATTCGCTAAGAAATGTCTGATTAACATTATTATTATTATTGTGGGAAGGCTGAAGCATTCCCACATATGTTATTGTGATTTTTATTCTCCACACTTTTTTGCCGCGTAACAACTCCCACGTAATACTTCCAATTTATATTGTTCAAATTTCAACTAGCTTCAAAAATTCACGCCTCCTGCGGTATATATTGTCTGATTCGCCATTACTTACAGTATTTGCACAATTTAACTTGCAATATCAACTTTTCCCCATTCATTTTCAATGGGACGGACATTGAACTGTTTCTATGTATCACTTTCCACGCCCACTTCCATACATATAACTTATCATTAACAGGTGTCTTACACTGCTCAGTGGCACAGTTGGTAAAGTGCATTGTCCAGTAACCAGGAGGTCATAATTTCACATTTTATCTCTCAATTTACTTCATAAGCATTCCACATGCATGCAAATCTAGCATTCAGCTATTAGCAGTCAGCTTTCAGCATTCCCACGCAATTCCTCCAGAAATTGCACTTAGTCTAGTTAATTTTATTTTTTTTATTTTTTTTACAAATATATATTTTATTAAATAAGAATTTGAGAAACAATTTTGAACTAAAAATGAGTGTTACAAATATTTGGAGAGAATACAATCACATAAAAAAAAAAAAAAATCTGTCATTTTAAAGGAATCTCAATGATCACTTTTTTGGCACCGCAATATTTGCTTACAACATTGCCAGCTGTAATATAAAATTGGCTTACATTTTGAACTGGCGAAGAAATATCCCAATGTTCATACTGCGTTTGGAGTCCAGTAGCGAGATCTGTGAAATGAAGGACATAGTAGAAAATATTACAATGAAAATATTTGTTGTTGGAACACACTTAAAAAAAAATAAAAATGCTGGGTTGTTTTCCTAACACTGAGCAGATTGGGTTACTTTTACCCAAGGTTGGGTTGATTAATTTGACCCAGCAGATTGGATTGAAGATTGGATTTGTGCAAGATGAGTTGAAGCTGGTTGACATATTTGTGTAATGAGATTGAGGTAAACGTGACGGAATTTTTAACCATAGCTATGCTGATAAAGAGGTATCCCATGTTTTGGTACCTTTAACTCATCAGTATGGGTAGCGTTTACCCCTTGTTTGATCCGATCGTAACCCAACATGCTATGTCCAATCCTCAACCCAAGCTCAGTGGTAAGAGCACGTGTGATAGACCCGGTTGGAGTGGTAGAATGTCTACCCTGAAACTGGGATTTAGTCAGTTCAATCCCCAGCATTGTCTCGGTCCCTTTTGGAACCGGTGCTAGGTTAGCTCCTACACCCAATTTGGTTGACTTTTGACCCAGCAGTTTTAACAATGCACAAACTGACCTCCTCTGGACTATCCTGAGGTGTTCTGCAGCGTAACAGAGCAGACCGTCGTCTCAAAGTGCTGCTCCTGTCCTGAGGCTGACTGTCCTTCTGGCCGAATAGCTCGTCCAGAGAGTGCAGATCTATGGGGAACTCGTCCTCCCCCGGGCCCGCGCCGCTCCACACGCTCTTCCTACCCTCCACCTTCTCTTTGGGGATTTGCTCCCAGTTGAGCTTCCGCAGCCGGCTCCGACGGGCGCAGTCCGTCCGGATTAAAGGCGATGAGGAGGCGGGTGGAGGCGGCGGAGGTGGGGGAGGTGGCGGTGGCGGTGGCGGTGGCGGCGGAGGCGGAAGGACAGGCACCGCCACCGTGCATGAATCCATGACTTGCACTTTCACTGGCGCTGGATCGTCGGGGATAGGAGGCAGTGTTCCATGGAAGGCACGAGATTCCTTGACGGTGGGAGTCAGGTTGATAAGCATAGGGGAGGGTGGAGAAGGGAGGGGGGGTGCTACTTGGTTGGAGACATCTTTCCAAGCTCACAGTTCAAGGGTTCACCAGCCTACGCAAGAAGACAACAAAAATTAAACAGGCAGTACTGAGCGCAAAGAAAGTGAATTCATTTGAAAAGGGACAATGCATATTCGTCAACATTTCACAATGTCAATGTGCCCAAGTTAGCCAAGTTAAGCTAATTTTAATTAAGATGTAAAGAGCCAGTCTAAAATGAGGCATTAAAATCGTGCTTCAATTTACAAAATCAGATTTCCTGTGCAAGTGATAGCCTCACTCAATGTCGGAAAATTTGGCTCGATTTCAACCACTTGTTGGAGTATTTTGTTCAAGACAATCATGTGTGTTCACTTTAAGTTCACCGGACCGAACATTCCACAGTTTAGCTCCATGATAGCAGAAGCTCGACTGTCCAAATGTTGTTCGAAACATTGGGAGCTCACAGATCCCTTACTGAGGCACTGGTGGTCCATCTACGAGAGAGCTCTGACGCCTCACCATGAGGCTATTGTGAACAATAAGGGACCCAAAGCGGAACCTTGAGGTACTCCTAGGTTATCTGAACGCAGAATAGACCTGTTGTCTCTCACCTCAACAGTAAAACACTGTTGTCTACCTTCCCAGTAGAATTTAGACCACATCAGAAGATGAGAAATTAGGCTTCTTCTGGGGGGTTTTCAGCAGTAAGAAGCCACAATTGACCTCACCTGACAATTGGCCTTCCCTTTCATTAGCATAAGACTTTGGACTGAAATCTAAAGATTTGCATCAACTTTCCATGCAAGTTCAAGGTTTTTTCTTTTTTTTCTTTCTTTTTTTTTAAAGTATATGCTGATATGATTTCTGCACAGTAAGGTGTTTGAACTGCTTGTCCCGTCCTGTTCTGCTGACACACACCTCCAACGTGCACCTACTCCCTTCTAATTAGAACAGATTGATACACCACCGGGATGTAGCGTGATGCAAGTCTTACCGCACATTAAAAAAAAAAAAAGCACAGGGTGTAGACTTGACATTATTATTTTCTTTCTTTCCCTCGTTATGAGATGTTAACGGCTGGAAGCTGGTTGCACACACTTGTACCGGCAGGTTTAAGCAGGATTAGTAACGCAATTAGGTATGACTCAGAAGTCTGCATGCTGTTTCAAAGACGAGTCGTTAATCACAACACGGAGTTTGAACACAAACACTGTAAGTGTGACTAATTTGGTTTGAAAGGAAATGACAACAGAAAACTTAAGGGAAAAAATTTGATGTCTTCCAGTGAGAGTCGCCTGAGTTTACTGCGCGAAACTTTTTTTTTTCAAACTCTGATTTAATTTAAACGTGAACGCGATTGACAATATACATGCACGCACACACCAAATAGCGTAATAACGCATGAGCATAATTTAGCCATAAACAAAAACAAAAAAAAAACAGCATCGGACCAACCCAATTTTCTGCTATTTAAACTTTTCCACAAGCTGTCATTCTAATATGAATTATAGCCCCGTTCCGCTAAGTGAGAAATCACGACGGCTCACCGTGAGCCCAGTCAAACGTTCACTTACCTGATGTGAGCGATCAAAAGACTCCAAGAGGTAAACCAACACTTTAATTGAACATTTCACTCTCGCTTTTGTTTCCTTTTCATCCGGGTGAACAGACAAGCGATCCACCCGCTGTAGTCAACTCGATAAGTAGTGAAAAGTTGTCGGGGACGCGCAGGCGCGCTCGCGCTAGGCTGATGCCTTGATTGTGTCCTCCCAGTTTTTCCCATGGGGCGGTTGTCAGGTGGGAGCGCGCTTTTGACGGTCAAAATCAAAACGAAAATGCAATGATCATAGATAGACAATATTGTGTGACTTGCTGGTCTCTGACGTGTGCCCCCTGCAGGCACTGTATAAGAGCGCTGATAGTCCTTGATAGAAAGCCGCATTCATACCACTACTGCAACATACTCGAGAAATATGAGTTACTACGGCATTATTTTATTCCATTTAGGTGCACCACTGTTATTTTTACTGGACACTTGAATGTTTAATTTGTGCAACAAGAAGAGTGCAAAGGTTTTATGTATCTGATTGCATCAAAACAATGAGTTTGCGCCTTGAAATATTTTGGAATGCAATTGTATTGATATATGTACTGCTCTTATTTTGATACTGATGTATGGTATTATATATTTAGTTTTATAATGTGATCATGTGACCTTAGTTGTAGGGCATTTACATTTTTTTGTAACTACTATATTGAAATGTTCATTAAATGTGAAGTCAACACAGAAATTTTCTTTACAATATGTTGTATGTGCCACCAATATTCTCAACACAGCATTCTAATTAAGCTTGCATTTGTAGAATATGACTAAAGCAGCTAAATCCACGTTAGTATCCATCTCAGGGGGCGGCCATTTTGCCACTTGCTGTCGACTTAAAATCACAGTTGCTCAGGTACTGACCAATCACGGCTCAGCTTTAGAAAACAGTTGAGCTTTGATTTATCTTTCTTTTCTCTTTATTTTTTTCTGACCTTTTCTCTGGTCTCCTGGCCATTTAAACTTCACGACTCTGGCAAGATTCTGAAGTACCTGGTTAAGGCGAAGGGTAATGGGATATTTATAAGGCTTTAGGTGAATTAATGAGTATGAATTTATACGTATTTGCACGCACACGCACGCACGCACGCACGCACGCACGCAAACGCACGCACGCAAACGCACACACGCAAACGCACGCACACGCAAAAAAAAAAAGAAAAAAAAAAGAGCAATGATGATAAGACGTTGAATCGGTAAGACTACCGAATGAACAATTCTGAGCTCTTAAAAAAAATTAAAATAAAAAAAATAAATAAATAAAAAAAAAATAAAAAAAAATAAAAGAAAACAGTTGAGCTGTGATTGGTAGAGCCACTGTGATATAATTTTAAGTCAACAGCAAGTTGCAAAATGGCCGCCCTCTTAGATTATTAAGAACGGGTGGACTTTGTTGCTCAACCCATTCCACAAACGCAATATTTATCAGAACGCCATTTTTAGAATAGTGGGACGGCCTAAAACATATTGTAAAGAATTTGTTTTGGGTTGACTTCCTTTTTAAAGTTAATAATCAAATAATAATAATAATCAAAGAAAAAATATTACAATTTCAGTTGCCACTTTTTTTATTTTTTTTTATTTTGGATCAGAGCTTGAGACCAGCTGAGATAGGCGCCAGCACCCCCCGCGATCCTTGTGAGGAATAAGCGGTCAAGGAAATGGATGGATGGATGGATTGAGACCACTCCCTAGGTGAGATACTATGGAAAAACACTGAGCATTTAGGACCCACTATAATATATGATTTGTTGCCACCCATCCATCCTGTTCTGCTGCTTATCATGTTTACAGTCAGCACTGTAACCAATCCCAGCTGATTGAGGGGGTGGGGTACATCCTGGACTTGTCACCAGTCAGTCGAAGGGCACATATAGATAGACAAAAAACCACTCACATTTACATTCACGCAATTTAACCTATAATGACCGTCTTTGGAATGTATGGGAGGAAGTCTCCTGTATACTGTATTAAAAAAAAAAAAAAAAAAAAGAACGTCTCAATGTTTTTTTAATATCAGTCGGGAACATCCACGGCTCTTCAGAATGTGAAACGTCTGATTTTTGAGCACGGACAAACCATGCTGCCACTACCGCTTTCCACGATTATATAATGTACATTATGTTGACACTAAAGCCTCAGAACTGTGATCTGCAACCGGTGCAGAAGGCCTTGATCAAACTCAGCAAAGTATCCTATTGAGAACCCGAGAACAGCAGCGGATGGCTCTCAGACGTGACAAATGATTTCCATACATCTGCCAGTTGGGGGAAAAAAGATATCATGGGTGAAAGCCAAGAGGCTGGAAGTCGTAGTGCAGTGCTGGCAGACCCGCTCCCACGACGGCTTTTCATCTGAGGTGCGACAGCACAGGTAGCCTCGTTCACAGGCTACGCTGACAAGTCGCTGTCATCGCCTCATGCGCCGCAGTAATTAGGAGGTTACGACCCCGCAGATCTGGTTATTGTTGTTGTTGTGCACCAGGGCATGGTTGTCGTGTACCCATGCCAGAACAAACCTCTCTCATGCAGGAAACTTCTTTTTCTATTCAGTCGCTCACATCCCAGCGCTCAGTGCGGTTCTCAGCCATACACGGAAATGCCACTGTTGAGAGAGGACTGATTTATAGTCCACACATAAGCTTGAGCATTTTCCATTTTTCATGCCAGCACTCATGGAAGTGACGTGGTGGCTTTTGGATTTTGGAGCTGATCACTGATCTGTGAGTTTTGAAAAAACGACTGATCTGATTCGAAGATGGACCAATCAATCCACTTTATTTAAACATTTTTTAAAATTTACTGTACAGTTGACAGGGCAGCACGGTGGTTGATGGTTAGCACGTCCGTCTCCCAGTCCTGAGGAATCGGGTTCAAGTCCAGGCTCTGGCCTTACTGGTTGGAGTTTGCATGTTCTCCCCGTGCCCGCGGGGGTCTTCTCCGGGTACTCCGGTCTGCTCCCACATTCCAAAGACATGCATGGCAGGTTAATTGTTCGCTCCGAATTGTCCCTAGGTGTGCTTGTGAGTGTGGATGGTTGTTCGTCTCTGTGTGCCCTGCTATTGGCTGGCAACAAGTTCAGGGTGTCCCCCGCCTCCTGCCCATAGCCAGCTGGGATAGGCTCCAGCACCCCCTGCGACCCTTGTGACGAGTAAGCGGTTCGGAAAATGGATGGATGGATGGAGGTTCAGTTGACTCGCTACACGCGGTGGATTGGGTCAATGAATAGACACAATTTGCATATAATTGATGGCCATTGAATTGCACTGAGAACAAATAATTAGGCTTTAAACGATCAGGATTTTGGAGGCGATCACTGATCAGCGAGTTTAAAAACAATAAGCACTCACTGATCCAATTAGAAAATGGACCAATCTATCCACTCTATTTAAACCGTTTTATTGTACAGGTGACCCCCGCTCTTTGCAGGGGAGTTTGACCGGCCCTGCCCATAAGTTGACAAAATTTGCGTATAATTTATGCCCATTGAAACAATTCAACTGAAAATTTTTCCACAAATGCTGATAAACAATCATCACATGGAAAATGGCGGGGAACCAGAACGCCACGGAAAAAAAAATATTGGAAAAAAAAATTGTGGGAGAAAAAACAACTTGGTACATAAACTCATTCACTCACAGCCATTTTCACTGAAGCAATCCCCCTCGCTTCCAGCTGTTTTACAGATTTTGCAAGACAGAATATTGTGTTCTATTGCTATAAAGACATGGAGCCTACCAAAAGAAAGATTAGAGTCTCTTTTTTCATCAGGAAAAAACACAAACGCACACATACACGTAAAAAAAAAAGAAAAAAAAGAGAGAGAGAGAGAGAGAGAGAGAGAGAGAGAGAGAGAGAGAGAGAGAGAGAGAGAGAGAGAGAGAGCAATGATGATAAGATGTTGAATCGGTAAGACTACCGAATGAACAATTCTGAGCTCTGTCTAAAAAAGAAAAAAAAAAAGGGAAAAAAAGTATATTTCTAACTTTCCGTTTTGCAGCAATTAGCATTAGAATATACCCAAGTTTAATCATTCACAAATCTGTGTAAAACTGTGGGGGAAAACGGCTTGTTTGCAACAGGGCCCTGGTTGATTGCTTATACCCTGCTGCCACCTGCTGCCCGTTTTTGTAATAACTACCATTGTTTCAACCGTTCTCTGCAGTTCAGAGGCTGCATCAAAGCCTTCTGTATGCTCTAGCATTAAAAAAAAACCCATATAAAAACGTATAAATACGTGTTTGGGACACTGGTAATATTTAAAGTAGAACAGATTTATACATTTTTTGGGAGCAAATGAGTAAAAGAGGAAGTCAACGCCCCCCCCCCAAAAAAAAATTCTTGACAATATGTCCTATGCAGCCTCATTAGTCTAAATATGGTATTTTGGCTAATATTGCATGAATGGAATACGAGTTGAGCAGCAAAATCCAGCCATTTTTATCCATCTCAGGGGGCCGGCCATTTTGCTCCTTGCTATCGACTGAAGGTCTCAGAAAACAACCAATCACAGCTCAGCTCAAGAAAACAGGTGCTCTGTGATTGGTCGGTGCCCGAGCCCTGAGCAACATTGATGTCATCGTCAGTCGACAGCAAGTGGCAAAAAAGGCCGCCCCCTGAGATGTATAAAAACGGCTGAATTTTGCTTCATAACGCGTATTGTAATGTAATATTAATCAGAATGTCATGTTTAAACTAGTGAGATCCCGTCTTCTTGTCAAGAAATGTTAAACGTTGACTTCCCCTTTAACAATGGCAACACAAAATGCCCCTGGAGTGAACAAGATTGTGTTTGCTCTAATGTCTTATTTTGTGGATCCGATCAATGAGGTCACTAATCAATGGACAGATTATGCCATTACAAACGATCACCGATTTTTCATAAAATACAATATCCGTTCTAGCTGATTCGATCAGTAAAAGAGACCAACTTGGCATCCATGACTCGTTTCGCCAAGTCAGTCGAAACTCCAGGAAACAAAACAATCTGCTGATGTGTTTACAGGCCTTCTTTTGCCCAACAGTGAGCTTCAGTCACTGCATGTGCTTCCATTATCTAATGAGTGAATGTGCATGAGGGTGTTCACGTGTGAGATTTTGGTGGGAACCTCACGTTTTTTGACCAATTGCAAGTCATTAAACCTTGTGAGTATTGTGGAGGCCCATCTCTATCCCTTAACACGATTTCACTCTGAAGAGAAGCATTGCATTGTCACAAATTACAAAAATCACTTTTGCTATTGTGATCTCACACAAAAGCCTCAACTGCATATTTTTTTGCAATGCAGGAAACAACCAGGATGTAAAGAAATTCATACTATGGATCACGTGCCCTGGTGCCCCATTTACATGTCGTGTTAACCGCGACGGTAAAACTAAGTATTGATATTGCGCTACGCAATTATCGTGCCTTCTGGGTTTTGTGGTAGAATAAATGGGTCAGCGAAACACTGTTTATGTGCTGCGGTATTTTTAAACACAGCCTGTGTGAGAAAACACACAACCACCTGGGTCTGATCTTGGACTGTGACCGTTGAGTCTGGTGGGGGGTTGTTCTTAATCAAACCCAGGTTCCTTAGATCTGCACTCACGTGAAGTTTTGGCCTGACAACGATCTCTGGACTGGGTCTGACCACAAGTCCGATTAAAACAAACAAAAAAAGAAGAAGCTAAGAGACACTCAAGCGGGTCAGTCTGCTTCTTTTACTGTAATTCTGTACTCCCACACAATAAATCTATAAAGATCTCCAGAATCTATATATGAGTCAAACCCCCATGAAAACTCAGGGGAATTTCACACACTGCTTGTGCGGGGGTTCACAGACATGCAGTCTGACGATGATACAAACATTACAGGGACTCAGATTAGAGACCATGACTCAGGATTTGAGACACACCATAAAAAGCTTCCCCGCAAACATATTTGCGTGAATGTTTGGTGTTTAATGTCAACTATTAGTTTGCAGCCCCCGTGTTCCGGGAGATGGCCGGCGGAAAAGCAATGTGTAGGCAGCAATGACTGCCAGAAGATCGTAGCACTTATCATCAAATCATGTGCTGATGTCATCCACATGTCGCTCTTCAAACAACCCTTGATCATTGACTAAAGGGGTACATACAGTACATACCCATTCGTAACATCTTATTCGATTTTTAAGATGATTTTTGCCATGTGTGTTCTAATACTGCTCTTAAAATATGTGATGTACTAACTAAAGATAACCAACACAGCACAATGACTCTCCACCGACAATCTCCTCACCCAAACCACGTTGAGGTAGTACCAATTGTGCCCTGAGAGAGGCAGCATGGGGCCATATCACACCCAGACTGTCGAAAATACAACAAGAAAAAGAAATATAAGTAGCTAGGCTAACTGTTAGTTTATGTTGTAACTGCTGTGAAGTGTAAACTTTTCTCTTTCTCATTCTTACTGTAGTGAAAGAATGATACTCTTTAGAAGTCAACCCCCAAATTTTCTTTACAATAATATGCTGTATGTGTCCCCACTAATCCAAATACGTGTGTATGCACATACGTGTGTTTGTGGAATATGAATTAAGCAGTAAAATTCACCCGTTTTTATCCATCTCAGGGGCAGCCATTTTGTCACTTGCTGATTATGATGTCACAGTTTAGGGCTCAGGTAATGACCAATCACGGCTCTCGTAGACATGTGACGTTCGCAAGCTGAGCCTTGATTGGTTGTTATCTAAGCCCTCAGCAACTGTTAACAGCAAGTGGCAAAATGGCGGCCCCCTGAGATGGATTAAAAACAGGTAGATTTTGCCGCTTTCTTTATATTCCACAAAAGCAATATTAATCAGAATACCGGGTTGAGACTAGTAGAGCTGCACAGAACACATTATTATAAAGAAAAAATAGGCTACATTTCAAAGAGACACCCACTAAATTATGGTGGAACTTTGGTGACTTTGGTCACTTGGAAAGAAAATTTCTTAAATTTGACTAATTTAAATGGACCTTTTAAGAGGACACTCTTGTGAATCTATATTTTTTGTGTGTTATTTTTAATTGTACTTACCCAGGCATTTATGCATGTAGAGTGGGCTGTTTTTGGAATTTTGTGTTTGCTTTTAATCGCTAAGTATTTTTAGACTGATTTGAAATGTACTGTATGTATCAGTATTTTAGGTACATTTCTTGTTTCCTTGTATTGTGTTTTGCTGTTTTAATGCCACAGCTGTGTCTTGTTTCACCCTGACTGGAAAAAAAAAATAGTGAATTGAATAGTGAATTTCCCTTTCTGGTAGTTTATAGTTTCATATCTGGACCTAACTTATTTATGATGTATAAATAATTAAATAACTTGTATTTGGTGTTTTTGTGGTACTAAGGCCTCAGTCAATTGAGAAACAAGGATCAGGTTGCTTTGGTGTTTTTATATCCTTTCCTTATATGCTTTGCAATATTACCCAAGTGTGGCATAACATTTTAGCGGTAGATGCGAGGGAGCGGCTCACGTGTTCCTTTCTGTTTTGCTTCAAAATGGGATTCCCCAAAGATGCCGGGGTACTTTTGGTCAGTTGTTCTTAGTTATTGTCTGTTTGCGAGTTTAAATTAAACTCAGCAGGTGACAAGGAGAATGTGGTGCTTTCAGTCAGTTGTCCTCGGGGGCTCGGGTTTGACCGTTTGTCTTTGCACATCTGGCCGCAAGAGCCACTTCCGACACCAATTAGGATTTCCTGAGACTCAATAAAGGAGATTATTGGCCTGCAAAAAACACCAACTCAGACTCTCCCACCCTCAGTCACCTTCCTGCCCCGGCTGCTACGCTCATTACACCGGTGAGGACAACAGTTGCACTTCACTAGCGGCTCACAATGAGGCAGGAGACATTCAGCAGTAAAATCCGACAGTTTTCCCTCACTTTTAGCACTTTGAATCCAAATGTTTCAACGACGTCAGCCAAGCATTGCTTGGACTACATTTCCATCACAGTGAATGACAATTGTGTGTATAGCAAGCTGTGGTTGGGCACAAAGCCCCCGAAGCAAGCGGCAGGGGAGCTGGGCTGAGTTGATTGGGGGTCCAGAGAGGCTGCTTGTGTGGCAAGAGTGATCACACAGTTAATAGTCAAAGGGCCCCGGGTGTGTTGTAAAGAAGAAACTAAATAGAGGGTGACAAAGCGCAACGTGCAAATAAAGGCTTTTCCCTGAGTAGGCTGTGTATGTAGTGCAAAGCGTATAGTGAACTGCACAACTGGGGGTGGTAATGTATGAAGTCTATAGTGAGTTTTTCAAACAGGTTACGCCAAACCAACCCACGTTATATGTTGCTACGGCTCTGACTTATTTTTATAAATCTGAGAGGTTATATGTGAAAGGACAGTTCTCACCCAAACGTTTGTTGACCTCAAATGTAACTGATTGAATTTCATTTCCCCAAACGCATACTTCCGAGTCCTCCGCAACGATCGAAACGTACGTGCTACATGTTGAGTAAATCCGTGCAAATTCCGTGCTGCGTCGCACACACTCATAGTTACTTCAACCATCGAAAACCTAATTATTCCCCCACGCTTCTTGATGCCAACCGGTGAGGTCATCCGCGGAGAGAGACAGTGGGAATATTGGCTCTATGCCTGAGGTCGGATTTGCTCGCAGAGGATAGAGGGGGACCTATTTGTTTTTAACTTTTAATAAGCACTTTAGCGGTTATGTGTCCTGGAAATCACATTTGGCGTTTTAAAAAGATATCTCCAACGAGGGTAGACTATACAAAAACAAATCTGTATTAAGTATAATGATCCATTTTAGGCCCCTGAAATAAAACAGAATTAAGGAGTTAAGGTGTAAAGTCCTTCTGGCGGCCCACCTCGCCCATTTCATAGCATTTAGGATACATTTAGGTTAATATCAGACAAACACAGAAGACATAAGGGCCAAGGACTCCCTCCGGGATCCCCCTTGCCGCTCCTCTCATTCTCTCATTTCCACATGCATTCACTGGGTGGGCTGGCACTCAAACCTTTTCATTCATACCAAACTGTTGCATAACAATGCTGCCTGTCCTTCGCTAAAGCATGGGGGCTGTTGGCGAAACATGGCACCTTGGGTCCCCCTAAAGACTAAAGAATATTGGGGGCAGATCTCAAGCCAGTAGTGTACGCGTTTTACTTACTGAAGACAAAAGTGAAGGCACCAAGGTCCACAATCAATGTGCTCAAAAATGGACCTGCTCGTGAAATTCCCGCTGGCCGGTCTGCCATTACTCGAGTAATCGATGGAATAATCGATCACAAAATGATTCATTTGTGACAGCTCTAGTACTGTATGATAATACACTTTTCTAGCTTGTTTTAAAAAGAACATCCGGTATATTAAACATAACAAATAATCTCTTACATTTTAGGGGGCTGGGATTCAATTTGGGGGTGCTTGAGAACCCCCCAAAATAGCCTAAAAACGCCCATGGTAAATCTCATATTCTTGTGAATCCTCTGAAATTAAAGTCTACATTTTAATGACAGATTTATTGTGGTGTATGAAGACAAAAAGCACCAAAAGATATATTGTCATTGAAGCAGCCAATCTATGAAATTCACTAATCCTTGTGCACATACTGTATCCGGCTGTGCCCTTTTTCTATTCTTCAATAAGATAACTTTTCTTGCTGTTTCCTGCAGATATTCTGAGCTGTTAGTGTCGGCCTTCTCTTCTTGGCAGCAGAGTGCACTTTCCGAACTCGTTGGCTTCATATTTCAGTTTCTGGGAGCAAAATAAGTAAATGTAGGTCAGATAAATGGGAGGACAACATGAGCTTTTTTTTTTTCCTTCTTCCCTTTGGAACTCACGTGCAAGGCCTCTCTCTCTCTCTTCCGCCCTCTGTCCCTGACACACAGGGTTGTGACATGTTTGGCGGAAGGAGCAAAGAAGAAGGAACAAAAGGATGAGTGACAATTGCAAAGTTTTGATCCTCACTTAACTTATTTGCTCCAAACCGGAGGGACGGGCCGTTGCTAGGCTGTGCGGAGAGAAACAGACAGAACTCTATGGACAAGCTCATTGAAACCAAGCAGGCCTCACGCAGTTATACCACTTTTCCCCGCTTTAGAAGCGCTGCAATCGCCTCCAATTAGCATTATTATCCACCATTACTTCCCATCGCGCTCCCTGGGCCTTTAGGAACCACTCGACCCTGAGAGGATCTAAAGAACTCAACAAGAGGCTAAAGGAAAGCTTCAATGGTAGTGAGTGATCTTGACAAATGCAAAGCAGAAAAGAGTCTTGTGTGTATCATGTGCGACTGTAATTCAAAGCATGTTTAGCGAGATGAGAAGTTAAAATAAAGTCAGTGTTTTGCATTAGATCCATAAAGCTTACATTTGTGCGCCATGCTTTTGATGATAATAGCTAGGGATGTTTGATACCCCATTTTTAGACCGAAACCAATAAGAGTCACGTGAGGTGTGGAATTTAAGAGCCAAACGCAGACAAGTCTCAGGAATTGGGAGTCTTTATATACAAAAATACAAAGTAACGATGGAGAGCAGGGCTGGATTCAGATGGCCGTGAAAACACTTGACGGAAAAACCTTCAGTAGGAACCTTGAGTGGGCTTCGAAGAACCTCGACGCACTGACAAAAGTGTCATTCAGTTCTTGCTAGGGCAATGCACAATTCTATATGACAGAATAAAAGCCTATATGACAAGATAAGACTGTCTAGAGTAGACACACTAAAAGTGGTCTAATAGCATAGCAACTGACAACATTCTCATCATAAGGAACATTTGCACAAGGCTAGACAAACTAAGAGTGACCTACACATCATCATCATCAAATATTATCATCATAAGGGACATAGCAACTGTATAGCAACTACAAAATAAAAATCACAAGACACACTAAGACTAATACCTCACAAAGCAATGTTTCCAATCTATAAAGCTTTGCAATTTGCCTATGGAAGACTCCAGTAGCTGACAGTAGATGAGAACAAGCTACGACATCCTAAACCAGAGAACCTCGAGGAGAAACAGAATCATCTATTGATGTTTACTCCTCACATGTACGCCACACCAGCCTCTGGCAAAGTGTTGTAAAAACTCTGGATGGGCTCGAAAGGAAACAGACTAAATGGATTATCTTGCGCTGCCCCTGAAACCGAACCAGAGAGAGAGGAGAACCAGATCCAGGACCAGACAGGGACACAGAGAGAAAGCAAAATACAGAAAGAGAAACCCCTTCAAATATGCACATTGAATCCCTAGAGGCCAATATCTTGTTTGAAGAACCGTGAGTTTGAGGTCAAAGGTCTCAGGTTAGGCTCGTAGGTTATCAGCACTAGTTTGGGGTTAACTGGAGTCTCTTCTTCGGTCGAATGGATTAACTCAGCGAAGGTATTCAGGTTTTAAAACTGGTGACCGGGCATGCGCCGAAACCCACAGATGCAAAAATTTTTTGTGTCCGGTTACTATGCCGGGTGTGAGAGGAAGTCAGCGGGGAGCAGACGTGTTGAACCCTGTTGTCACCACTCACACCTGCCTGTTGTTGCCAGCAGAGTGTAAAGAGTCAACTGGAACATGTGTATGGATGTGTTGATTGAATCTAACAATCTTAAAAGTTAATCACACTGTTCTGGAAATGAGTCAGTTGTGATAGACCCTGAGGTTTGATGAAGCTAGAGTAGACGCAACAGTCAGCCCTGACACATACACATGCACTCATGTGAATGGCAAAGCTCATGTTTGATGCCTCGCTCATTGAGCATGCTGGGGGTTGGACTGCGGCACATTCTCAATGGTCTTCCAACTGTGACCTGAGCAAGGCATGGAGGAGGAGGGGATGCGGGGGCTGTCTTTAAAAGAAAACGTTCATCCCTCGCTGGCACATTTCCAAAATGTTTTTCCCGTAGTGTCACTGAGGGTGTAGTTGTATACTTATTTTTGAGTTCTGTATCTGTCAGTGACGGTGTTAATTAACGTTAATGCTAATGCTAATGCTAATCAGTGACTTCATTTGAGAGCAACTTTCAAATTTTGAGGAGCAATTTTTTTTGCAGGCTAGAAAACTGAACCAAGGGTTTTACGCAACAATAAAATATGATAATATAATAAATGAAAAATTTGTTTTCTTTTACAGTTTTTATTTCTTAAATTCACTTTGTCCATAGCTACTGTTTTATCTTCTTGTTTAGAAATGTTATTCAGTGGGGCAAAAATATAAATTTCACTTTCAACTTACTGTTTCTGAATGGAAGCTAAATTGACAAAAGAACCACAAGAGAAGTTCTACTGTCATGTAATTTTGAGAAGGTTTCTTGTTTCAACCTCAAAAGCTAAAATCAAAACTCAGGGCTCAAAAACAAACAAATTACTGATATTTTAAATATTTGATACTATATTTACACACTCGTTCCGGCTGACGTACACCCTAACATAACGATCACTTCCTGTTTCCTGTTTATCTGTAACTGAATAAGACACTTAAATTAACTGAATTGCCTGCTATTTTCCTGTTATAAGTTGTATGCTCTCAACTTTAACATAGTTTGAGCCAGACTTTGGTGAAAAGTGTTAGCTTAGGAGTTAGCATAGCTTTACTGCCTTCCCTCGTCAGTACTTCATGAGAATGATACTTGTCAGAAGTGTAGCTTATTTGCCGCCATGGAGTGGAAGATAACTGATTTAGAACGACTTTTTAGCTTAATCAAACCGAAGCTCGTTAGGCTAGCTTGTGTGACGTAAGAAGCACTAAGCTTGCCTTGACCTCTGCGCGTGCGTCAAGCCCAGCGAAGTTTTTTTGGGCTGTCTTGGTGGTTCAATTCTGTGATTCTCAGTTCTGTTATTGAAAATGTGTCGTCCGCTTTTCGGCTCCAGCGCCGCCATGAACCTGAGCAGGATAAGCGGTATAGAAAATGGTTATTTTCAAAGTAATATTTTGTATTGGCTATTTGACCCAACTATTTGCTCCTGTATTCTAGGAATCGGTCTATCTCAAGTTTTTGCCTCGACATCATTTATCTCTTGAGTCTCATTGTACAAAAGACCCCGCGGTAGATTTTCATGTATCCCTGCCATCTCCAGTGACCCGCAGAGGTTCAGTCACATATTAGACATGGCTGTCGTAATGCATAGCCCTCGCCGGGGATGTGCTCAAACATAAACACAACACGGTTGATTACTTCTCTGGTGACAATGTGGGCATCAAAGTAAAGTGAGAAAGCTACTATGTGGCACAACAGGGCCGGGTAGTCCTGCAGCGTAGGCCTGGGCACAGAGTCCCTTTTCTTGAGTGTGTTGAAATGGATCCTTTGTGCTCCTACTTAGCAAATCTAAATGTGCAACATCATTTACTAACATATGATATGGACTTTTAAATTAATTTGTATTTCAAAACTTGTAGTCTGCAACTGTGTGTCTATAATGTCAAATGTCAACACCTTATCCACTCCTTTACTGACCCTCACTTCTAAATTTGCTATCCAGAACTTTTTATTACCATGTCTGTTTCCTGGATGGACCCTGGAGGGAATAATTCTTTTGTCTAGGCCTGCCAATCCGTTCAAGAGATGCTGGAGCCTATCACGGTGTTTATGCACTGTATGTTGACTTCAGTCTTGCAGCAGGAATTACATGGATAACCCCCTATAACTCTTATCTGAGCTAAGCATAGCTGAGCCAAGGGAAGTTCCAGAACTCGGACACAGTTTTGACTTCACATTGTTTTCTCTTTTCACTCATGCAGTCAGCAAGACAAAAGTGCCTGTGGTTCCTGTAATTGTTTTCCCGAGAGAAAACGCAGAAGGGATGTAATCGTGTGAATCTGCAATGTTGCAGAAATCAAAACAAAAAGATGACTTTTTCAGAATAATCGCCTTCCTGTGATGTTTCAACATGGATAGAGCCTTCAGATGGCCATTAACACAGTAACATAAAACAGTCTGGATGGAATGAATGGCAATAACCTCTGGTCGCTTCCTGTGACACCAGTGACCTCAGCACTGGACAGCTGTGGCTTAATGAAATCCCACTGACCCTCTTACTTTTTGAGTCAAGAGTAGGGTGACAACATTTTCAAAATAAAATACCAGGAGACTGAAATTCTGAAATTCAATTATACAAAAAATTGGCTTGCTGACTGGACTAAAAAAATAAAAATAAAAAATTCATTAAAAAAAACGTACAATTTTAAAGTCTGCTTTTTTTTTATCTCACTGTTTTCTTGAATTTTGCTGTTCACATGAATTTAAAAGTATTTTCTTACATTTATGAAATACCTGACTTGTTGCACTCTGAGACAATTCAGGATCTTTTTAATTCACATCGATTGAATTAGAAATATGAAAATATTTTCATCTCATACTTGCTGATGTCAGTGTTTATGTAACACTTACGTGATTATAACTCTTATTACTTTCAATTAACCAGTTACTGCCTCTGCAAAATTTAATTTGGAAATTAATGTTTGTGGAGTTTTTATCATGTGCTTGATATTTAAGAACAATCGATGTTCCAAAATGAATCAATATTGGATTGTATCCAGGCAAATCAGATCGAATCTAACTGAACTTGTGTCAACCGAAATCGAATCCATTTAGGAAATTAGAATCGATACCCAACCCTAGAAAGCAAGACCAAAGGTTGTAAATGAATCCCAAATTCTTATATGGCAGTGCAGATAATGCAATTGCATGAATTATCACCGCACTTGTCTATATAGTCCATTATGTGCGTGTTGTGTCTATCGCCTCTTGTTTTATTGCACCCCCTGGCAAGAGTAAGGGATGTAGTGGTCAACTGGTTGCAACTACGCCTTTTCCTCCCAAATCCTTCCCTGTTCCTTTCACAGTCGCTGTGGTCCGGCCCATTTCCGACAGATAATGGACATTTCGTTTGCCCTGATATGACCTCAGGCCACATTTTTTAGTTAAAAGCTCTCAGAGTGCTCCGCTGCCATTTGAAAGACTCAAACGTATATGAGCTAGTTGTGCAAACAGTGAGTCCAAATTTCCGCTGTATTTCTGTGACTGTGTGAATCATATAAACAGGATACCTGGAAAGGAAAAGAACTGGGTGGGAAAAGACAGATATGATTTAAACCGTTCAAGAAACTGAGTAAATAACTGTACAGTACGAGAGGAACTGTGAGAGGCGCATAAGCTTGTTGATGTCTGCTTCAGTTGCTCCAACTGACGATCGCAAATGACATAATTAAGTCCATTATAAAACACCAACACCTCTGGGTCACTTATTATCTATCATAAAGCTTATCTTTTCAAAGAAATCCTAATCCTTTATTGTGACATATCGTGCCCGTTATATAACTTGAGCCTGCATCAATACGACAGAAAGGGAATAGTTCTCACACGGACATGAAGACCGCAATGAATCACTTTTGACATCAGAACCGTCAGAGATTGGTTGCCATTAACGCAGTTCAGCTACAGGAAGGTGGCAAGCCATTTTAGGATGATACAGTGGCGTATTGTACTCACAGCCCAATAAGAGGCTGGTTTCTACTCTATGGTGGTGACCTTCTTTCTGGACAAAAAGTTCCCCTCACCGTGATTGACTCACAAGGTAGGGCCTATTACGCAACACGTGGGAGGAAAGGGGCACGACGAGGGGAGTGGGGTCAGTGACGGATGATCCATTTTTTCTGGATAAAAGCTTTTGCAAAGTTTTTTTCTCTCACACAACACTAGTCCTATTTGCTCAGGGCTGGCCGCGGTTCAGTTACTGTATGCTGCAACTGTCACTTGAATGACGGAAAAAAAAAAAAAAAAGAAGAGCCAATAGCAATGGAAGAAGGTGAGCACTGCAAAATGTGATTGATCGTTTTGGTGGAATCGCCTTTTATTACTTCCAGTACAGTACGAATACAGCATGTTCCCTGAACATACTTTTTACAGTAATTATAAGCCTAAAACGTGACAGTTCATAAATTTGTATTTCAAGGACTGTTCAACCTCCATCTGCCATCATAATAGGATTGATCTACGCATGCGTTATTGTCAGGACTCCCAAATAAGGGTGCATGAGCTAAAATTATTGGCCACTCTTCGCACATTAACACAGTAAAAAGAAAGAATGCCATGTTAGAGACATTCAATGAGATTATTAATAGCCCGGCCATATTCTGAGTTAATGAATTGTCAATTGTTTGTATAAACGATATCAGCAACAAACAGCTATTTTCTTTTATATATTCAAATATCTATTAAATAATTGGGTCACTGCCTGGAGGCCAAACTCTTCTCTGAAACTTTATTTTGAAACCCTTAAATCATTTAAAATCCAAAGTCATACATCCTGATAGATGAATTTTTAAACTCAATTTTATGACAACTGTTACAAATATAAATAATAAAGTGACCGACGAAGCCACAGCCCCCCCCCCCCTTTTTTTTGAAACCTTACTTTGAAACTATGACTCTTTTGACAGCTGAATTTTTTCAACTCAATTTTGTGACAATCGTAAAAGATTATGACACTGCATTGAAGGCAAATACGTTTAAACCTTAACTTTGGAACCCTGACTGCTTTAAAACCCAAAGTCACACATTCTGACAGCTGAATTTTAACTGTAATACATGGTGACGCTGCGTGTATGCCAAATCCTCCTTTGAAACTTTGCTTTGAAAGCCTGATTGCTTTAAAGTCCATTCTGACAGCTGAATTTTTCAACGCAATTTTGTGACAGCTATAAAAAAAAAAGTGACTGCATAGGAGCCAAACTATCCTCTGAAACCTTAAAGCCTGATTCATATAAAACCCCAAGTTACACATTCTGACAGCTGAATTTTTCAACACAATTTTGTGACAACTGTAATAAATGGTGACGCTGCATGGAAGGCAAACCCTATGTTGAAACCTTACTTAGGAACCCTGACTGCTTTAAAACCCAGTTAGTCACACATTCTGACAGCTGAATTTTTCAATGCAATTTTCTGACAGCTGTAAAAAAAACAAAAAAAAATAGTGACTATGCATGGAAGCCAAATTTCCCTCTGAAACCTTACTTTGAAAGCCCGATTCATTTAAAACCCAAAGTCACGTATTCTGACAGCTGCATTTTTTTTTTACACTGTTGTCATTTTCTCCTATGCCATTGTGCCATTTCTTGCTACAAAATACACTGTTACCAATTTAAAATTAAACAACAATAAATTGGCTGGGCTATGAGTCATTATTTGTTGCTGTAAACATAACATTCTTTGCATGACAAATACAAAAATAAAACAGAATTGGAGCTACAAATGAAATCTACGTAACCTAAAACAGAGACTTCAAAACACAATAAACACACAAATATAAGGCAGGGAATAAACTGCCCAACAGTATGCTTCATAAAGCAAGTCTACGCTTGTGTCAATAGAATAAAAGAAGGTTGAATAGGAGAGCTGCTGCAAGTTAGTGAAACAGCATAAGCAACCAAAAAAAAACAAAAAAACAAGTGATTCTTGTGTGTTGAAGACTGTACAACATACCCCCACAAAGGCATACGAGAGCCCCTCCAAAACGCCAGCTAGCCTGGGGGAGTCAACTTAAATCCCTCCCCCACCCCAGACAGGCCGTCTCTGGGATTGGACGCCATCTGATGCTCCCTCGGGTGGATCGAAATGAGATCTAGAAAAGCGGGAATAAGTAGACTTTTCTACCTGAAGACAATATTTTACATAATCGTAACCCCCTCGAGGGAGGCCACCGTTTCAATTTGAACCCTGTGGTGTACCATGTCGTAAGCAAGCACCTCTGTGCTTAAGATATTATTCCAATACAGGGTGTGTGTCTATGACGCATTGCTTTCCAGGAGCCGGAAGTGGCGAACAGGCAAAGTTAGACAAGTTCGACATCTGCACTGTCATCGCCGGAAGGCATTCTAAGAGTGAAAGGAGCAGGGTTGACAAATCAAGGAGCGACTCGGGTCAGGAAGTCGTGATGTGATTGATGAAATGCTGACCGCTAGTATACAAAAAGCGGCACAGATAGAAGAAAGCATATCATATAAACATGCAACATGTTACTTTTATAACACATACTAGGAAGGAAAGCGCCACAAATTTCAACACAGATTTGTATATTTTTTTTGAGCCAAACTTCAAAGAAGCTGTTTATAGGGGTGAATAGTTTGTACGTGCAAATACGACTTCGTTCCAACACGACTTCTAAGGACAAAATGTGCAGCCATAAACATCAGTCCGCAGCTGACAAATGGTTTAAATAAAGGCCCGGAACATGAATCAAACTGTTACTAATGATTATCATTTCTGGGAGACATCTAATATCACTGCTTTTTTTTGTTTTGTTTTTTTGTGCACATTTTGTAAGCATTTGCCGGTCTTGACAAAAAGCCAAAATTAATGTGCTGCATGTACTGAAATGTAAATGAAACCAAAAAGACATAGCTCCTCTTTTAAGCAGTTTTATTTTAGTGTATCTGTATATTAGATGTTTTTCAACATGAAAAACACTAGTACGGGGGTCTGCAACCTGCGGCTCTGGAGCCATATGTGGCTCTTTCGTCCTTCTCCTGTGGTTCCCTGTGGATCTCTAAAAAGAATTTCAGTATTTTTTTTTTTTTTACATATTTATTTTAGATAAAATATTATTTAAATTAATTAATGCTTTAGATAATAAATAAATAAATAAATAAATAAATAAATAAATATTCCATAAAATGTCTGAGTCCTAATTTATTATTGGCAGAAAAAGATGAAGTAAAAAATAAAAATGTACAAAAAGTGACCATAAAATGTCCAAAATGGAAAATGAAAAGCAGATAATTACCATAAAATGTCAGTGAAATTGCCAAAAATGTCAAAATTGAATAATAAAGACAAAAAATGTTCAAAAGCAACCTAAAATTTCCAAAAACATTTTTTTTTTTTTTTAAAGGGAGAGAATTACCATAAAATATATTTGGAAGTGCCAAAAGTATGAAAAATGTATTAATAATTTTAAAAAAAGTTAAGAAAACATTCAAAAAGTAACTATAAAATGTCCAAAAAAACTAAAGAAGAAATCCAGAAATGTAACATAAAAAGTCCAGAAAATTGTCCAAAATGGCAGGAAATTGCTCGCTCGCAGAAAAGGTGGAAAAAATGTCCCAAAAATAGTAATTGAAAGTCCAAAAAAAGGAAGAAGAGAGGCAGAAAATGACCACGTCCATAAATTTTTTTAAAGAAAGGCAGAAAAGTCTAAAAGTGCATTAAAAAAAAAAACCTTACCTATTAAAAACAAAAATAAAAAACTATAGATGAAAGGTAGAAGAAAATGAATGTCAAAGTATTGGATGCTGCATAATTTTGAGTTACGGTGCAGCTCTACTTATCTCTTGGGCTACATTAGGCTAAAAGTAACACACGGTTTCCTTCATAGTAATATCTAAATATTTTATGGCTCCAGACAGTTTTTATTTTGTTATTTATTTGGCCTAAAACGGCTCTTTTGATAGGAAAGGTTGCTGGACCCCTGCACTAATATGATAAACGATTGGATGTATTTTTCAGCAAATTTTAATATCCATCTTCATTAAAGTTTAATTTGTTACGTGTTAGAACTTCTTGAAGGTTCATTAATCATGAATGTCTGGATTAAAAGCATATGTGGAAATCAAGATCATTTAATGAACACACGTTTTGTGTCTACATTGAGCAGCGTATCTCACGAATAAACTCCCTCAACCCTCCAAATCTACTGTATTCACGTATCAATGAAAGCACTCTTAAATACTGTAATGTGGGTCATCATGCTGTTTTGGATTTTCTCCAATGGGTTGAAATGAAGGCCACCTATTGAGCAGCAGCAATTAAGCTCTCGACATCTTCAGCCAATGCTGAGAATTATGGCATTTTCATAACAACCAGTTTAAATTGACCAGCGAGCTACGGAACCTCTTGCTCTCACGTGCGTCCAAAAATAGCCCGTGTGAAAGAAAGCGGGGTTTTGTTGCGGACCGACCCTTTAGATGTGCGAGAGAAGATGTGCTAAATGCCGGGCTGCGGCTTGCACAAAGATAAAGCACGTCGGATGCAATCGCCACGATGACATCATCGGGTGACAGCCAAGCAGTGTGAAGGGTGAGAGCAAAGGAGAGGAACGTGTGGAAAAAGTACACAAACTGAATCCCTTGCATGCTTTGAGCATACACAGCAAATCCAATGAGGGGGGGTGGGGGGCAATGATGTCAGTTACTTTCCCACTGGGGAACAATACGGGAAAATGGGGTGCAGAAAGCAGACACGCCCTTTTCAATATATACAAGGAAGTGTGCTGTTAATGACTTTATGGGTCCAATGCCAATACAAATGGCGAGATACTAAGTTCCCTTTTGATTTCATGGTGTCAAGATGCAGAATGAAGAAAACTGTTTACATATCATTCTTGTTTAACCAGTTACTGCTCCATTCATGGAGCAAACACCTGTTGTGAGTCAGCTCCTTGTTTGTTTGAGAACAGCAAGTTGTGCAAAAAGTTCTGACATATTCAACAATTTGACGTACAGCCAAAAGTTTAGAGAAGGTCAAATTAAGTTCGCCATAGTGCGTAATAGGTCCATCCTGAATATCACCCCAAAACAATCCTTAACTTTTTGTGAGTAGTTGTGCATGACATTTTTTTTTTTCTGTTGGGCAATGCTGATAAAACACATTGTGCAATGGATACTTTGTTTACAACTGTATCGATATTATTTTAAAGCTTAAAATGACAAAAATATATTTGTCTTCAGAAGAAGGCCATCTCCCTGATCCGTACGATATGTCATGTTTTGTATTTATGGCCTAAAGTTTGATTCATGTAAATATTTACTGTAATTACAACATTTTTGAGGTCATGAACGGTGCTCAATGAAGTCGTTTGAGCGGTGGTTGGTTTATGACTCATGCGACACTTTCACTTACTGTTTTACATTTATGATCTAGAGGTGTTTTTCAAGGACATATTTACTTCCGATTTAATTAGGAATTCGTACTTGTCGTAGGAAATGAACTTCGTCGTAACACGAGGAGGATAATTCGACACCGCATTCAAAGGTCTCGGAACCGTTTCCTTCAATTAGTTTAAAGAGGGTGCCCCCTGTTGACTATAATGCTGTACTTCATTTCAATGTAATAGAGCTTACAAGCAGTTATTTAAAACTGAATTTCATTCGTTTCAAGATGAACAACACCGACAAACGACAACACAACATGTACAACATGTAATTTAAATGTCTTTCACAGCCCACTACACTCGTAACCTCCATAAAACAATGTTTCCCTACATATTTTTCTCACTACATATTCATGTAGAATTGTTAGTGAATTCGAATACTATACGGGAACTGTGGCGGTTGTAGTTGAGGGGTAATTAGTAAATTAACAAGAATACAATAGACGTCCCTGCAATTTAATGTTACACTTAAAACTGTGTATTCTAGGTCTAGAATTAGTTGGAAAAGTTAATAATTTTACACGCATTATCGTTAGTATGGAATTCATAGTTAACCTAGTATCTGCACAGAGCTTATTATAGACTGTCACGTGATCGTCTTGCGCATCGATTTTACAGGCACTGTGGCTGTCCTCATCGTTACTGCGCCAATGTATGCTTACGCCTATAGTTCGTCATTGGTCTTATTATTTTTATTAGAAGCACGTTCGACTTGTGATTAGTTAATAAATAAAATACGAATGTTACATGTTATTAATAAATGTTACATGAATACAGTATTATTTGATTTTTTTATTCGCTTTTTGCATCGAATTGACAAGATGCGGATCTACTTTCTGCCCAAAATTTGGTTACACCCACTTCGCCATTTTCTACTCGATGAGTGCATTGTCACGAAGCTGCAGCTAGCTTTAGCTTTTTTTAAACAGATTTAATGTCACTCAGAACACTTATCGTATATCGGTTCGAATTGGCTAGCATTTTTTCAACCAGGTGCTAAGTACAACGTCCACTTAGCAGACCGTGGCGTGAGGAAATTTAAAGGTAACGCCGTTTGGCTGGCAACGTGCGTTGCTGCTCGTTGTTCGACAAAGACGACTGCACGGTCGCACATTTTTCTTCTTAGACTGTAAACCCGCCGGCTGACACATTGACGTCCACCGTGCAAGAGTCGAAGGCCGAGGAGATGGCGAGCTCCGTGGGGAACGTGGCTGACAGCACAGGTTGGTTTCGTTTTGAAATCTAAAATGGCGCAAGTAGTGAAAAAAAAACGAGAACCTGTCCATTTTGCACGTTGATGTGACTAAGAATGGTGTAAATTGTGAAGATTTTGATCTGCATCATGTATCAGGTTGATCTTAGAGGTTTTGATGGGTGCCCATTACGTAATATTAGGCTGCTGTTTACCTCATTTGTCATATGGTGTTTTAAACAGGCAACGCTGTAATTGTTAGAAACTAGATTGATTGTGTTATATACGTTTGTCACATGAAATCAAGCCTGCTATGGTTAATGTCAATTATTTCTCTTATCTCCTTTTCTGCAGGTTTTAATGTGTCTCAATTCCTCTTTATTACATCAATATCATATGCAGGATTAGTGTAAAAAGCAATACTTTAGCATTGGTGCCAAGTCTCTCTGAATATAAATTAATGATGCTATGCTGTCACCCTCCCTTATTTGTTTTCACCCCATGCATGTATTTTGTCCTGTCAAAATAAAGCAGTAACATGTTTTAAAGGCAGCATGCACATTTTACTTCAAATCATTATCGAGCTGTCTTTTTGCAGTGCTTTATGTTTAAGCACTTATTCATGCATGGTCAAATGCCCCTCTTCATAGAATAGCCAATTTAAGAGGGTGTTCTAACTTCTAAGTTCATTTTTATCCATTTGTATTATAATTAATTTACCCTTCAAGGACAACAGCCACCTTTATATCCTGTGTTTTCTTGACTTTATGTTGTATATGTTATCATTATTCATGATTTATTTTTTATTTGTCTGCCATTTTCCATCCATCACATCTAATGTCTTGTTTTCCCCCTCCCCTCCGCTCCTTGGGCTGTGTTGGCGCTCCAGAACCGACAAAACGTATTCTTTCCTTCCAAGGGTTGGCCGAGCTGGCACATCGGGAATATCAGTCGGGGGACTTTGAGGCAGCAGAGCGCCACTGCATGCAGCTGTGGCGCCAGGAGCCTGATAACACAGGCGTGCTGCTGCTCCTGTCCTCCATTCACTTCCAGTGCCGAAGGCTTGACAGGTGAGGTGGCCAACCACAAGGGGCCGATGTTGTAGGGTTGAAGGACATGTGAAGGTGCGAGGAGTCGTGATCTCCTCTTTCATCAAAGAACCGTTTTCTGGGTTTTGCTTGCTCGTGAATTAAATAATGTTTCCTAGAAGTTAAGATCTTTCTTTGCAGGTTTCGTAATGAAATTATTCTTACATGTTTGAGGTTGAAAATGTTCTATAAAATGCCGGATGCCTCGTGAATTTTTTGTTTCTTCCCAATCAGGGAAACAAAAATTTGTTTGACCCATCTGTACTGTTTCTGACCCAACAGGTCAGCTCATTTCAGCACGTTGGCCATCAAACAGAACCCAATGTTGGCCGAGGCATACTCCAACTTGGGGAACGTGTACAAGGAGCGAGGGCAACTGCAGGAGGCCATTGAACATTACCGCCATGCTCTGCGACTGAAGCCAGATTTCATCGACGGATACATCAATTTGGCGGCTGCTCTGGTCGCTGCAGGGGACATGGAAGGGGCGGTGCAGGCTTACGTGTCTGCACTACAGTATAACCCTGTAAGTCTTAATGCCGCGCAATCAACTTGGATCAAGCCACCACAGTTGTTTGCACAATATTGACGTGATTTGGTTCTGTTTTGCAGGATCTTTACTGTGTGCGCAGTGACTTGGGCAACTTGCTTAAAGCGCTTGGGCGCTTGGAAGAGGCCAAGGTATGACATCCTGGTCTGGCGTTTGAAATGATGCTGTTTTGATTGATTGTTTTTTGTTTTGTTTTTTTTTTGTTTTGTTTTTTTGTTTTTTTGTGTTGCCCCTCCTACTAAAGCCATCCTTTCTCCACTGACTTTTTTTTTTTTTTTGTAAACTAGTGCCCCTCATCTTTACCACATTTTTCCTAGTATATCTCAGAAAATGGGCTTTTTTTCCTCTCAGTGAAGTTAAAAATCTTTGGATTTTTGGGCCATAGATTGCCTAAAGCTCATGTGAGTAAACGTAAAAAAAATACTTTTTTTTTAATAAAACATTTTCCATAAATTAAAGATAAAGATTTTATTTTCCCCCAGTATTGTAGAATTATTGCCCTTCAACCCCATATATTACCATTTGTCCTAATTCCTTTTGTTTACCTTGACCTTTTACAAGAGGCCACCCCCCTTCCCCCACCCTTTAGGAAGAAAGGCTCTCTTAAGTCAAACACTTGACATAATATAATTTTTCCATGCATTTGATAGTTGACTGTGGGGGGAAAATGCTGGCTCGGTCTGTGAAGAATATATGAACTGATAAGGAAGTAGTTTATATTTGCAGTGCTAAAGATAAGATGGTTTGTAACCTCGTCACTGTACTCCAGTATTATCTCCAGTTAATGGACGTTACACTCGTTTCCTCCCCTCCCATTCACCCTGAGAACTTTTCGGCTTCTATTGGCCACTTCAGTTCTTTTCTGCTTCTATTTGCCACTTCAATTCCTTTCCGATTACATGGGGCTCCCTGGGTCGGGTCAAATCTGGAGGTGTGCAGTTGTCCCAGTGGTTACAGGCCCTCTTATTTTATGCTAGATGGGGGGGTTCAAGGAGTGGGGATGGAGTAATCAGGGAGTGTCAAGCTCCTCTGCTCTGTCGCTCCACCCCCCCGCGCGCTTGCTAAGGATTGGTGGAGTGTGCGCGCCTAGAGCTGACTTCCTGACCTTTCACCCATCCCTCAAAAGTGCTGTAAAGCTCTTCAACAGTGCTTTTCATGCACACAGTCTTGTTTTCAATTAACTTTGTCCCACTATGCCAATGTTATACCATTAATTAAAGCAATTAAATAGTCAACCATATAGTTGTAAAAGTTTAAACTGGGGTACCTTTCAATGGTGCCTTCCATTGGCGTCCGGCAGACAGCTCACAAAATGTACTCCACCACCTGCGTCAGATGCGGTTCGAAAAGGACAGGCGTGCGCAGCAACAGCGATGACTTCTTCATTTCAGAGCTGTGGAGGCTTCTAGATCCAAATAAACCACAGACTTTTTTTCCCTACCCCATTGGCCAGGATTCAAGAGAGCAGGCCAGGACAAAGCATTTTAAGCATTAAAATATTTCCTGAAAATGCTAAAAGACAGAAAATCGATGATTAATTCTTCTTCCATTGTGCTTCAGATATGTAATTTCCCCAAAAGCAATGGGATCAGTTCATTATGTTTAAGATCAAGCCAGTAACTGCCCTCCTGTAGCGACAACTGAATTCAATTCATAGATCTTGAACCGACAACCACACAAAAGCCTTTCTTCCCCCCCAACCACTACCCGAGAACATTTTTTGGGTTTTCTTTTAGACTAAACATTTTTTGCATGACTGGATACTAAATATAGTCGGTTACGTTTGTTGTGTTTTGGAAGAACCTGCTACATTTCCATATTGAAAGACAAATGCATTGTTGATCAAATTTACTAACAATGTTGTTTCTGATTTTGTCTCTTTTGGTTTTTTCCTCAACTGAAATTGTTGTATAGAAGGTTTCAGGTGGGTGACACTATTCCTGCGTAGGTGCCCGGCGGAAAGGAACACTAGGGGCAGCCTCAGTCTTCTCTTCTTCCAGCCAGCCGCGGCCACCACTCTGACAAAGTCCAAAAATATGGTAACGGGTTTGTAACAGCCAACAAAAGAAAAAAAAAAAAAAAAAAACTCACTTCACACTTGAGCTCCTCTCTTGTGGCATCTCTTGAAGAGCAAATGAGAAAAGTAGCCAAAGAAATGACAGTAAGCATTTTTAACATATGCTTATACTATTTACTGAGTTCTGTATTAAGTATAAAGAAACTTGGATTTGGAAGCCGTAATGGTGAAAAACAAGTAAGAACGCTCTAACTCGTACATAACTCTTGATTATTTTTCCAGTTTTGTTTTATTTTTCCCTTCTTTATTGAGTTACAGCGCTCTGATGATGCCGATTTTGCGCCGTGAGTCTACAGTAGCGCAGGGGCTGCGCAGCGAATGCCCTCCAGGCAACTAAAAAGGCACAGCGCGCCAGCATGCGACCTCTTCCCCCATCCCCATGGCCTCTTGGTTGCAGACCTCTCTACCCTTAAAACCAGCCTCGCTCCAAAATGCCCCAATATCTCACAAGATTGGTCATGTACAAGTTTGCCCTCAAAAGTCCTTTAAAATCATTCTCAAATAATAATTTTCATTATAACTGAGGCTCTTGTTGCTATGTTTCTTCAGTGGAAATTATCCAAAGAGATGGTGGCTGTGTGTGCCAGTCTGGTGCGGCAGATTGTCTGCCAAGGGGTGTCGGTCTGTCGCTGTTGCACCAGGCCATTCAGCAAGCGAAGCGGCAAAGCGAAGGCCTCTGCCAGGAGCGAGGCTGCGCAAGCGTGCTGCGTTGTGGCGGCAAATGGCCCACCCTGCGCGCCGGCGTGATTTTTGTCGCGCATGCATTTCAGGGACCATCACCTGCACAATCGGTTCACCATCGCAGGTTGTGAGATGTCACGGTAGGACCTAGCAATTTGGGTGGTAGCTTATCCAGAGTGGTTTGAAGGGCAGTGTAAGATGGATGTTAATTTTGCCACTAAGCTTTTCAAATGGTGGCCATAACTGCGCGATGAGGGCTGATGTGTAGGTGTCGGTTGGATCTGCGCAGCGTAGGAAAAAGCAATGCAGCTTAGCGCAGCAGACGTACGCGCACGCGAGCCCATGCTGTAGACTCACTTTTTGTTTTCCTGGAGATGAGTCACTAATTTTGCTTTCTCTGCCCTTTTTGTTGTTTTTTTGTTTCTTGCTTTTATTCTCAACCTATTTTTTTTTATTTTACAATCCCTTGTCGTCCCCTCTCTGTACTACTTCCCCCTTTCTTTCTATTCTCTTCCTGCTTTTTCCATTGGGAACTCAAGGCTTGCTACCTGAAAGCCATTGAGACTCAGCCCAACTTTGCAGTGGCTTGGAGCAACCTGGGTTGCGTTTTCAATGCCCAGGGAGAGATATGGTTGGCCATACACCATTTTGAAAAGGTATGTTGCTTTATTTTCAAATAACTGGTTCTGATAATAACAAATGTATTTTTCATGGGTAGGCGTTCAGTCAATATTGACGGAAGATCCATCAATCCGTCAATGACGGATGACCATTTTGTTGACAATTGCAGAATTTAGCATTGATGGAATTGGGTTTTCTTCTGTCAATATAATAGTCAATCTGTCAATAAATTTTCCAATCAGCCAATGACGGACATCCCATTTTGGTGACGGATTGATGGATGCCCACCTCATTTTGCTGCGCAATCGATGAATGACTGAATGACGGTTCGGCTTGAAATATTGACCATGACGGAAGCGTGTCCCGATTGTGGACGATTGCTGAATGACGGACGCTCAAAATTCATTGACGCGCCCATGTTAATCCCATTTATATGTGTACTTGTCAAATTTTAAGGCAGTGACACTGGACCCAAATTTCCTTGATGCCTACATCAATTTAGGAAACGTTTTGAAGGAAGCTCGAATTTTTGACAGGTCAGTCATCTCAAGTTCTGACATTTTTGTGTGTATTCTTTATCTAGCCTGAATAATAACAATTAGTATGACGACACTTAACACAATTGTGCACAATTCAGTACCGTTTGAATATGACTCTTAGGGATATGTTGTGTTTCCAGAGCTGTGGCGGGATATTTGAGAGCCTTGAGTCTAAGTCCCAACCATGCGGTCGTTCATGGAAACCTGGCCTGTGTCTACTATGAGCAAGGCCTCATTGACCTGGCTATCGACACATACCGCCGAGCTATTGAGCTGCAACCTCACTTTCCAGATGCCTACTGCAATTTGGCAAATGCACTCAAGGAGAAAGGCAATGTAAGGCAATTACTTGGAGCACTGATCTGTGTAATTGACCAAGGTTGGAGGGTCTATCACGTCGTTGACAAACTCTGCCCATATCTTCCCAGGTGTCAGAGGCGGAAGAGTGCTACAACACAGCTTTGCGTTTGTGCCCGACGCACGCAGACTCCCTTAACAACTTGGCTAATATCAAGCGTGAACAGGGCAACATTGAGGAGGCAGTTCAGCTTTACAGGAAAGCACTAGAGGTACTACTTTGATGATTAGTAAAATGTCGGTTCAACATGATGATCGAAATCGCTTCAATAAACCATGTGTTTCCAGGTGTTTCCAGAATTTGCTGCAGCTCACTCCAACCTGGCCAGTGTCCTGCAACAGCAGGGGAAACTCCAGGAAGCCCTCATGCACTACAAGGAAGCCATCAGGTTTGTAGTCATGCAGTAATATACAAAATAAGACTGTGCCATACCTGAATGTGTTGTATGTGAGTCTCGAATCGTGTGTTTAGTGATAAATTGCCTCTATTATGTCCAGTTATGACTTTTAATCTGGTGCGGGAGAACATGATACCAGATCACACGTTAACTGTACTTATGTACAGTAATTATGCTGTTCACAGAAGCCGCTAACGCTTTGTGCGTGATTTGCAGAATTAGCCCCACATTTGCGGACGCCTACTCAAACATGGGCAACACGCTGAAGGAAATGCAAGATGTGCAAGGAGCGCTCCAGTGCTACACCCGTGCCATCCAGATCAATCCTGCTTTCGCCGACGCTCACAGCAATTTGGCTTCAATACACAAAGTATGCGTTATTCGACTTTCCTTTGGACTGTACCTGTACTGTCATTTACAGCTATCTGTCTTATTACAAGATATATTATTAGTATGTATTTAACTAAAATAAAGTCACAATAATGCCGTGGTTGAGTGTTATTTATAATATGAATGTCACATGTTACTAATGTATTCAACTGTTTTTTGTTGGTCTGTTAGGATTCTGGAAACATCCCAGAGGCCATTGCATCGTACCGCACCGCCTTGAAACTCAAGCCTGACTTCCCTGACGCTTACTGTAACCTGGCACATTGTTTGCAGGTTGGTGGTGTTTGTTCGTTACATTCCTACCATTTATATAATCACTGTTCGAGATAGTTTCACTTTGCTTTATGTCAGCATTGTTTTAACTTGGAGTATTTCTGCCCACGCTTTTTAGATTGTGTGCGATTGGACCGATTATGATGAACGGATGAAAAAACTCGTGAGCATTGTCGCCGACCAGTTGGACAAGAACCGCTTGCCATCGGTGCACCCCCACCACAGTATGTTGTACCCACTGTCTCACGGCTTTCGCAAGGCCATTGCCGAGCGCCACGGAAACCTTTGCCTGGACAAGGTACACGCTCTCTTCAAAGCAAGTAACATTTTGACTTGTTGATGGGATGGGTGGGGCTTGGTGGAGGTGACTGGTGTCACTGGTTGCAGATATGAGGTTTACACTAGATCAACATTGTTTGAGATTTATGTAGCAAAGTCCACGATGCATCTTTCTAGTGTAGCTCCTAAAATATCCTCCTCTGACTGTCGTGTCTACACGTTTGCTTGTCAAACAGATCAATGCATTGCACAAACCTGCCTACGAGCACCCAAAAGATCTGACGGCCAGTGGCGGACGTCTGCGCGTCGGTTACGTCAGCTCAGACTTTGGCAACCACCCGACTTCCCACTTGATGCAGTCCATTCCTGGCATGCACAATACTGAGAAATTTGAAGTGAGTCACTGTAAACGCTAACTTGATTGAGCTGCAAATGTTATGTCATTGGGCGTTTCACAAACTTGACTTGACTCGACAAAAAGAATCACTGGGTAGGGTTTGTATAGAAGATTTGGTAATTTCTTAATTACGCCAATTTTCCCTTTCACTCACCAAGGTGTTTTGCTACGCACTGAGCCCTGACGACAGTACAAACTTCAGAGTGAAAGTTGTGGCAGAGGCTCATAATTTCACGGACCTCTCACAGGTAACTTTTTTTTTTTAACTATTGATGGTAATAGCTACAATTAGCTGTGTTGAATTGTTTAAAAAAAGAAAAAGAAAACATTCTTTTTAGGGATTTGTACTGATAGCGTTATTTCTGCTTGTAGATTCCTTGTAACGGCAAGGCAGCTGATCGCATTCACCAGGATGGGGTCCACATTCTGGTCAACATGAATGGTTATACCAAAGGGGCCAGAAATGAGCTGTTTGCCCTCCGCCCTGCACCTATTCAGGTAAGGTCAACATCTCTCAAAGAATGAATCCTGTTTGGCTTGTTTAAAATGTGTATATATATTTTTTAAGTCATTTGGTTTTCTCTCTCGCATTAGGCTATGTGGCTAGGTTATCCTGGAACCAGCGGCGCTCCCTTCATGGACTACATCATCACCGACAAGGAGACATCGCCTGGGGAAGTAGTCGAGCAATATTCCGAGAAGGTTGCCTACATGCCGCATACCTTTTTCATTGGAGATCATGCCAATATGTTTCCCCATCTCAAGGTTTGTCCTGCCTCCATACGTTGTCATTGTTTTTTAGAGTTTGGATTGATTTTCTTTTTAACCAATATTTTAAATTTTTTTATTTTATTTTATTATTTTTTTTGCTTTTGGTACCCGCAGAAAAAGGCAGTGATTGATTTCAAATCAAATGGCCACATCTTTGACAACCGCATCGTTCTGAATGGTATTGATCTGAAAGCCTTCTTGGACAGTCTGCCAGATGTCAAAGTGATCAAGGTAGATTCCATTTTTGAAGGTGGAAGAAAAGTGATATGAGTAGTTTTTAAACACTGTTGGAGCGCTAGTCCAGTCGTGACAATTATTCCTGACATCCAAATAAGTGACTTTAGGAAAAAATAAAAATATTGGCAATATTTGTTGCTCATGTAACTCAAACTTTTGAATCTGTGGTTGGCCAGATGAAATGTGACAACAATCAGGAACCTGCTGCAGACACAAACGGAGCATTGTCTATGCCCGTGATCCCCATGAACACGGCTGCTGAAGCAATCATCAATATGATCAACCAAGGCCAAATACAGGTCACCATCAACAGCTTCACCGTCAGCAATGGCCTTGCCACCACTCAGGTAGACATTAGAATAAGCTAATCGTTTTGATCCAACCAGTACATTCAAGCGGAAACTCTGTATGCAATCCGAAGTGTTACATTTGATGATTCAGTTACAAGAAACTACATTCTTAGACATACCCATTTCAGTTTTTCTTTTAATTTTTTTCCCTCACTACCATTGGTCGGAGTGAATGTTCACAAACGCTGTGTTGATGTACAGGATTATTTCCACCCCCTTTTCAGATCAACAATAAAGCTGCCACAGGAGAGGAGGTGCCGCGTACAATTGTGGTGACAACCCGCTCCCAGTATGGTCTTCCAGAGGACTCCATTGTTTACTGCAATTTTAACCAGCTCTACAAAATTGACCCCCCAACCCTTCAAATGTGGGCCAATGTAAGTAAAAGCTCCCTCTAACACTACATTAACACCAAATATTGCTTTTTAAGCTTATGTTTTGCGACTCCTTTCCTCCCAGATCCTCAAACGCGTACAGAACAGTGTCTTGTGGCTCCTTCGCTTCCCCGCTGTGGGCGAGCCCAACATCCAGCAGTACGCTCAGAACATGGGCCTCCCCGCTTCGCGCATCATCTTCTCACCGGTGGCCCCTAAAGAAGAACATGTTAGGAGGGGCCAGCTGGCTGACGTGTGCTTAGACACGCCCCTGTGCAACGGTCACACCACAGGCATGGATGTTCTGTGGGCTGGAACACCCATGGTCACGATGCCAGGTGGGCAAAACACGCACACTATTTCTTATTCAAGTGGAGGTCAACCTTCAACATTTCTTGATAATATGTTATATGTAGCCTCACTAGTCTAAACTCACTGATTAACATTGTATTTGTGGAATAGGAGTTATGAAGCAAAATCCAGCTGTTTTTATCCATCTCAGGGGGCGGCCATTTTGCCGCTTACTGTCGACTGAAGATGACATGTTGCTCAGGGGTCAAGCAACAACCAATCAGAACTCACCTGTTTTCTGAAGCTGCAGTTTTATTGGTTGTCGCCTGAGACATCAACAGCAAGTGGCAAAATGGCTGCCCCTTGAGATGGATAAAAACGACTGGATTTAGCTGCATAACTCATATTCCACTGACACAATATTAACCAGAATACCACAGTTTGACTAGTGGGGCTACATGGAACATTTTATTGTTCCAAAAAATTTTTTAGGGGGTTGACTTCCCCTTATAAACAATATCAATTGACTAATTGTTACCAATAACATCCTTGTAAAGGTGAAACACTAGCCTCACGAGTGGCTGCTTCACAACTCAGCTGCCTTGGCTGTCCGGAACTCATCGCTCATAGTCGACAGGACTACGAGGACATTGCAGTCAAACTGGGCTCTGACATGGAATAGTAGGAAGAAACTTTTTGTTTGTTTGTTTGTTAAACTTGTGGCTGATTGAGCCGTTCTTTTTTTTTTTTTTTTCCCTCTCGTCAGCCTGAAGATGATCAGGGCACGTGTTTGGAAGCAACGCATCTGTAGTCCCCTCTTCAACACCAAGCAGTACACGATGGACCTGGAGAGGCTCTACCTGCAGATGTGGGACCACCACAGCAAGGGCAGCAAGCCGGAACACATGTTTCAAGTGCACACAGTAGTAGAAACCGGCGACAGTGCTTGAGCTGGAAGCCCTCCCACAACTTCTCACAAAATACCACAGTGTTTCCGACCCGCCATCTTTTAAATATCCTAGTTTGGTTTACTCGCAGCCCTCTTCTATGACTGTTTGTGTTGCACACACATTTCAAAGCGGGGGTCAAAGTGTCATGAACACAGACGTTTATACCCCCGCCTCCCTCTCCCCATTCACGTTTTGTATCGTGATTGTGTCTGAGACTTCAGTAGAGGAAAGCACGAGACTATTGAGTGACCACTGAACACTTTTAACTACTCTGATCAGTAGAAGTACACTTCTGTTGCCGTTTGTGTGTGTGTGGATGTACAGGACTAATTGATTTGAAGTTTGTGGCGCAAATATCCGACCCTTATAGTTGTTCTATTTATAAAAGGATCCATGATATTTTGTTTGTTGTATGAGAATGTCGCAACCATGGAAATTCTTTTCAGCTTTAAGTGTTTCATTTTAGATTGCAGATTATCTCTACTTTCTCTGGGTAATAATATGACATCCTCTCCTCACCAAATCTGAAATCTAGTTTCGTTTTGATGTTGTTAGACTGCTTACAAACATCAATTGGCATTTGGATGAAGTTCTAAATTGCAGTATAGCTTGAAACAGCGGATTGTTTTAAATCACACCGAAGGAACAGCCTAGGTAAGTATTTTCTTAGCAGTTTTGTTTTTGTATAGTCTTGAGTTTATGCTCTGTTATGCTTTTGCTCTGAATATGGGGGGAAATAAAGATGGCAATTTGAAGAAACAAAAGACTCTTGAAAACCTTTGTGCGACTGTGGGAGATAAACTGAGCAATATATTTTACCTAAGAAGGGATGGAGGAATACACAAAGCAACTGAGGGAGGGGAAAAGGAAAATTAGAGTTCAGACCTGCCAAACCGGCAAAATAAATTTCATTTTGTACATTGTAATGCATGCAGTATTGTAGTATCATCCCCACTTTTATTAAATAGAAGTAGCTACCTGTAATACTTTTTTTTTTTTTTTTTCTGATTAAACTCTCATATCTGCTAAATATATTTTAATGTTGACCACCTGTAACGTTTCCTAGGTAGAAAGAAGTCAGTAAAGTCCCACCTAACAAAAACTGAGCTACGATTAAATGCAACAATTAGGATGGTAATGATAGTCTAGTAGTTCATCCTAGTCTGATTGTTTAATTTAGCTTGTGGGGGAATAATTTCAATAAACACCCAAATTTGAAGATGACAAAATAGACTATATTGATAGAATGGATGGATGAGAGAATCAGCATAGCCGCACGGGTTGGAGGACTACAAGTCCCATGGATAAGACGTATCTTATTTTCATTGCACATGCGCAGTCTTTGCTTCCAGTCTGGACAGCTTGAGGAGAAAATGGCTGCGCTCATGCTAGGACAGCAGGTAAGGCGTTCAATGATTTTACACATTTGATTAGTCTTACAATAGTTCAAATTCGGTATTCCTATGTTAAAAAGTAATTGTAACGCACTGTAACTATAATGGAGACCCGCTGTAGATTTTTGAATGTCACGAATAATTACAAGCGGGTTTACACTTGAATGACTGCTAAAGTGCTAGCCTACCCGTTAGCTGCTATGGACAGTATTGTATGTTGTGTGTATATTGATATGCTCACGATCTTGATATCGTTAGAATTTTGCTATTTCTCTTTGTGCAGGCCCGCCAGTTTAGCACATCAGCACTCAGGCCTGCAGCCAAACTGGTCAGGGTAAATAATATTGATGCAACATGTTAGCGTGACCGATCCTACATTTCTATAGGGTTGCAAATGTGTTTTAATCTCATCTTGAATTTCCCTCAAGCCACCAATCCAGGTTTATGGTGTAGAAGGTCGCTATGCCACTGCTCTGTTCTCAGCTGCCAGCAAGCAAAAAAAACTGGACCAAGTGGAGCAGGAGCTGGGTAAAGTGAATGTAAGTAAAGAGGATTTGTAAATCCAAGCAGATTTGGAAGAACACAGTTGAATGATGTAATCTTCTCAAATGCTGCTTTTCCACACAGGCTCTCATCAAGGACCCCAAACTTTCTAGTATTGTCTTGAACCCTCATGTGAAGCGCAGCCTCAAGCAGAAGACCTTCCAAGATGCTCTTACAAAAGCAAAAGTCTCCCCTATCACAGTGAACCTCATCAGTGAGTTGTCACATGAAGCTTATTTTTTAATATGATAAATATTCCAGTAATGGGGAGAAATGCTACATTGGTGTATGTTTACATAATATAGCAAGCGGAACTTGCGTGTCTTTCTAGCTTTGTCTGAAGATGAACGTGTGCTGATGTATTTTTGGTTTCTGCAGATGTTCTGTCTGACAATGGCCGCCTGACCCTAACTGGCGACGTCATCACTGCTTTCGGCAAGATGATGAGCGCGCACCGCGGAGAGGTGATCTGCTCAGTAACCACTGCTCAGGTAGGTTGCACACAAACTCCTGCCTATCCTGTTTATTATTATCTATGAATACTTATTGTAGCTATACATGCATGTACTCAATCAATATATATTCATTTCAGCCGTTGGATGCAGCTAATCTTGCTGAGCTGAAAGTCACACTTAATGGATTTCTTCAGAAGGGTGAAACTATCAAGCTGGAAACCAAGGTACATTTTTAGATGACTTTTCATTTTCCTACCATCTTGTCTGTGGTACAGTGTACAGGACATACATGTATATGTCAACAATTCTTCCGCCGCAGAAATTGGGCTGAACAGACAAATACTTTGATTTTTGTTTGAAAATATTTTAAGACGTTTTATCAGTTAAGGAAATAAATAAGACTGCATAGTGGGATATTTTTTATTTCTTTTTTTTATGTTTAAGACCTTAATCAAATGTATGAGGGGGGAAAAAAGTATTTGACCTGGATTTAATAACATTTATACTTGGGACTGACATCACTAATTTTGGCATTGCAATTTATTTCGTTTGTGTGCACCATAACAGCTAAAACCTGCTTCACCTTGTGTGCTTTGAAACCTATTAATTGACCTGAGTCTGCAGGCCTCACACTCCTACTGGGTTTATACAATACAATCAATAAATATCATACATACTTTAGACGGCATTTTGTCTAATTTGTTTATGTAATGACTTTTTTTTTTTTTTTGTCTTGTTTCATGAAATCAAAAATAGGTGCCTTTTATCTGTGACTAACAGAGGACGGATTCCTTTAACAAAAAATAAATAAAAACAAAAAAATAAATAAAAACAATCTGTGAATGTGCAAATGCCAAACTAAGGATAGTTTTTTTTTTTTTTTTTTTTTAACTACTTCATGGATATATTTGAATGTAATCTGCTTTTATGACACATATTTTAATTTCCCCATTTCAGGACAAATATACTTATTGTGATTCTGTATTATCTAAAATTATACCACTAGGATTTTGCGGTAGCAGTAACAAAGTGTATGTGACTTCTCTTTCCAGTCCGATCCTTCAATCCTGGGCGGCATGATCGTCAGTATCGGGGACAAGTATGTCGACATGTCCACAAAGACAAAGATTCAGAAACTGACCAAGCTCATGAGAGAAACCTAAGTCCCGTGGACTTCATCTTGCATCTGTTTAAGAAGAAAAGACCATCAAGTGGACAAATGCTGATAAATGTAAATTGCTACATGTCTAGCATTGCAATTGCTCCAGAAATCCAGTGTCTGTACTTAAATTCATTTGGATATTAATAAAACCTCTCAACAATATAGTTGTCTTTTTTTTTTCTTTTCTTTTTTTAAAAATTCAATTAAAGTACACTGACATATCTTGCAGAGACAATCTTATGTGATCCAGTCACTTAATTTTATGCATTTATAATTTATTACACTTATTGGGGTCAATTATACCCAGGTTGTATGGCTGTATATAAAATAAATGTGTGTGTGTGTGGGGGGGGGGGTAGTTTCCATTGTCGTGTTAAAAAAACAAAAAACAAACCCTGCTGTCTCGTTTAGTTTTGAGCATGGTGAGCTGTGTGTAGTCTCGCGTGGTATGAAATATGAGCTTTAATTTGTTAAACGTTTTTTTTTTTTTTTCCTGTTGTGCCGTTCTTCCCGGAAGTACGAAATCATCAAACTTGCGCATGCGCGGCTATTCCATCTTGCTACATTTTTTTTTTTCCAGGCTAAAATGGCTTCCTGTCTCATCTCGCTTACTGTCTGAAGGATTACAAAAAAAGGCGAAGCTATTGCTCGCTTTTATTTGCGGACACATTAGCGTACTTTGCAGACATGATTGTTGTTAACAATACGTTATTAACATTTTGCCGTGTGTTATCCCAAGACTGAGGTGAGTCCCCCCCCCCCCTAATGTAGGCTAACGTTTCTTTGAGGAAACTACGGTTCTTGCATGCTACGCTTCATTGACTATTCGAGAACATCGCGTTGTGTGCAGCGTTAAAATTCATTCTGAAGCCAGAAACTTGTATTCTTTAGTGTTATAACATAAGTTGCTATGTTATTTTGTACCCCCTTTTTTCCTCTCTTTCCCAACAGAAAATGATGCATCAAGTAACCTGTAGCAGCAGCAGCAGCAGTGACTTCTGTCTGAGCGGACCTGCAGAGGACTGCCATCCGCCAAGCCGTTTTGATCTATGCAGCCTCCAGTCTAACAAGTTCTACCCTTGCTCTCCCACAAACTCTGGCTTGCACCTGTCATTCGCAGGCCTTGCTCCATTGCCACAGAACATGCACAAAGTGATGGCCGGTCCGACGCAGGAGACCCACAATGCCTTTCAGCTTCCGCCGCTGACAGTTAATAACGGGGAGGTTGCGGTGCCTGATGGCGCAAAAAAAAATACAGGTAAAATGAAGTCCGGGAGAAGAGGCAGACCATTGGGGACGACGAAGTTAGCGGGTTACCGCACAAGTACTGGCCGTCCACCCGGGACCACAAGAGCTGCTGGTTTTAAAACCAGCCCGGGGAGGCCCCTCGGCACCACCAAAGCAGCCGGCTATAAGGTGAGCCCCGGCAGGCCCCCAGGTAGCGTCAAGAGCCCGGCGAGGCTCAAGGAGCAGCAAGGTGGCGGTGAATGTGACGCTCCCAAGAAACTCGACTTCACTCCGTCGAAACTGGACTTCACTGCCTGTGATCTTCCGCTGCTTGCCTATGCCATGATGGAGAAGAGAAACTTGTGCGATCCTCTTGTTAAACCGGATGAAACCAGTTCATAACATTGGAATGCAGAAAAGAAAAAAAACTCAACATCCTGACTCTTTATGTAAATACAGTCTCATCTACATCAACAAATTCCCTTTTACCAAGATGAACTTGGCAGGGATGCATGCATGTTATCATTTTGGTGGTTAAAAAAAAGAAAAACTGTCTTGTCGTAATGTGATCCCACCTTGAACATATAGGTCCAGTAACTTGTACAATTTTCTATACAAATATTTTCTTGATAAAACAGCCAATCACATCACCGCTATTCGAGCTTACGTAAATGTTTATCCACTTCTTTTGAAATGTTCATGTTTGTTTTCTTGTAAATACCGGATTTTTGGTACAGCTGGCTCAAGTGTTAGTAGTGTTGTTTATGATGTATATACAATATCATAAACAGGTGTTCCCAACCTTTATTGAGCCATGGCTCATATTTTACATGAGAAGTGAAACTCAGAAAACCACAAAACAAAAATGGCACCAAAGGGGCGTTCATAGATGATTATGTACCTTCATCTGCCATCTAGTCAAGTAATTGTTCTGCCTGTCACTATGTCACTGGCATAGATGGTTGAACAAAGACATACATATTTTTTGGACCAAAAATCACAGTGTAAGCTACAAGAGGCTACTTGGTTTAATACGTCGTAGTTGTTGGGAAAGCCATTGTTACCATGTTTGTCTGACTGAATGTGTTAAACATCTCCTTACATACTTTTCACTGTCTTGTAACCATATTACTTACTGATCCACAGCATGTTGTCTCACTTTGTTGGGGGAAAAAAAAAATCAAAATAAAATTGTTTTGCTCATGCCTCATCGTCAAATCGAAGGTGATTCCCGCTGTCTACACCAGAGGGCCCCCGTCTCAAAATAAAACAGTTAACCTGTAAAATTGCACATTAGCTGTTCAATTAATTAACTATGGATTCATAATTTGTAATAGCTAACACGACGTGGTTATCTTGAGACGAGCATAGATTTAATAAAGAGTGGCATTACGGGTTTAAACGGTGCTGCAGTGAACAGGGTAAACAAGTACTTTGTGTTTCCAGATGATTCTTCCACGCAAACGTGACTAAAATATGCCGATTTGGGGTTAAAATCTCAAATCTAATACGAGGTAAGTCTGTCAGGTCGCCGTGTACAGTCGGTCTGTCTTTGTCTCATCTTGTGGCCCGCAGTCTTTTGGCACTGCAAAGTTGGAAGCGGCGCCCACGGGCCCTTTGCGCGCACGTCAGGACAAAATGGAAGACAAACAGCGTCATCTAAGTCAAAATTGGTCATTTGTGAGTGTTTCGTGTCGTTTCTTTGTCGCATTTATTCCCGAGCGGCCTCGCTCCTTTTCCTGTCGGGCTGAGAAAGCAACATGGCGGCCGCTGCTTTTAGTGCAGTAGCCTACTGAGGTGTGTTCCACGCGCACGGCCCCTCAGCTTTTAGGAACTTGCGTGGGGGGTTAAATGGCCATTCTTTAATTCGTTTAATGACTCATATGTCGGTGTTGTAATAACAATACACATTGTTGCGCGTGCGCGCGCGCTCGGGGAGGTTTGGGTGTCACGGCCTGCGAGTGCGAGCGGACTGACTTGACTGACTAGGGGGGGTTGGGTGGCGGTGCCGATTGGCTGCAGCTCGCCAACACGCTCGCTCGCTCCCTGGGCTTGTTTTAACACAAACCGGAGGCCAACCAGGCGGGATCATGTAGTCAATAAGCTAGCAGGAGTGCCAGAAAAGGGGGTGACCGCCGTTGGCTCGCCGACACGAGCTCGTCGTTATGGAGCTCGCTTTGTGTTTCTTAGAAGTGCTACTTTGTGTTTCTCCAGTGGCAGTTCGCGGAGAGGGCCGGTGCAGAGAATGAGCGCCTTGCCTCGGCCTACTCGGGGACCGCTGCTGGGATTGTGCACATCTGCGCACTAACACTTGCTTTGTGCCTCATAATCACGCGTCCGTTGTTGGTTTCATAGTGACCGACCAGCACATGGTGAGTTTCTCTCTCCCCCGTACACGTGTTTGATTTATTTTTTATTTTTTTGTGAGTTGTTTGTAGCGTCCCATGTCTGTCTTCCCTGTTTGTGTGTTTGTTGAGTGTCACCACCTCCTTCCTGCCACTGCCTCCTCCATTGACTCCTCCGCCATAGCTATGGCCCTCAGCACAGCAGTCAATCCAAGTAGCATGATCGAGATGGATTTTTATGAATGAAATGTGTCACGCACAAGTTGGGTTTTGTTGTGACCCGCCTCCTAGAGTCCATGCAATGACAACTCTTCTTGAAATCAGGAGTGGGGAAAACACTTTACTATCAGAGGCCAGCTCAGTTTTTAGCAAGTACTCTCATGGCTATTTTAAAACACATTTATTAAGAATATCAATACTTGACTTTGGACAAGAGACAGGGTACACCCCAGACTGGTCACCCAATTGCAGGGCACAAATAGACAAACGTATACTGACATTCACACTTGTGTGCAATTTCAATTAACCTAACACAAATGCTTTTGGATATGGATGTTCGGTACTAGTATGAGTATTCACTGTTTATTTACTCATACCTCTTATAGGGCTTGGTGATATGGCGAAACATAATATGTTCTTGACGATTATGATTTTAGTGGAAGTAATAAAACCAACAAACATTTATTTAAAAGTTTGATTTATTTAAAACAATTAATCCTGTACAAAACGGTCAGACAACGATGATGGATACGGATCGATTTTTAAATCAGTTTTAACGTAACATTCATAGTGTGTACAAAAAAAAGCTATTAGTAGCTTGTGTATAACTTGCTTAAATGCTACAATTTTAGTTGCTAACTATTGTAAACAAAGTCTTGTAAACCACCCATCCAACATTCGGCCACTTGTGCAAAACTACAACTCACATTAAAATTGGGATATTGCAGAACTTAAGACCAACAGATTTTAATAAAACAGAAGAGTGTATTTATTTATACGCACTTCGATTTCATGCTTTAGCGAGTTTTCAAATACTCTATTTTTAAGATGACAAATTGATCAAATTAATTTGATTTATTGCCCAGCCCTACCTCTATTACTTTTGATATATCAAATTTCATTTAACACAATGACTGATAGAAAATCCTGAACAAAGACCTTCTTTTCTGATGCAGGTAATGGTTTACTGGTGTGTGAAACAACCGCAGTGTAACGCCAACTACCCTGGTGTGCTTGGCGAAAAGTAAACCTACATAAGCACGAGGAAAACCCCGAATCTGAATCTCACAATTTGTGCAGATATTCTGTTCGGAATACTTTATAATTCCCAGAGGGGCTGTTTAGTTTGACAGTCAGCCTTTCTGTAGCACTAATACAGTCAAGTAAAGGAATAATATACAAACGTTATTTATTTATTTTTTTAAACCTGCCACAAGAATTGTAGTGACCAAATGCAGCAACATTTTTTGTAGCTAGAACTAGTCCTATAATCAAGAAAGGGGGAAAAAATATAAATGAAACTTAATAAGATCTAAAACTGCCTTATTTTCCTCCTCTTTTACAGGGGAGAGCCATGACAACATGAGTCAGTCATACAGACCGGCTTTCCGCTCAGCGTTTGGCTCCACCAGCCCGCCGGAGCCGAGGCCCCGCAATGGCTTTGTGGGCGCCCATTACGCAAGGCAGTGCGGCGTGGCCAAGCTCGGGTCGGAGCAGCCGTCAGCGTCCAACTGTTACGACCCGCTGAAGACGCTGCGCGACTTTAACGCCGCGGTCAAGAAGGTTGACCTCCATGCTCGGCACCAGTCGCACGACGAGTTTGAGCCGACGTCCGTCCTTCTGCCTCCCTCGCCGTGCAACGATAGCACATTTGAGCCTCTGCCGCCCTACACCCGGAACGGCTTCCCCCCTCACAGTCTGGACAACCTCGAGCGTTATTCCCCCACCTCGAATGGCTACCTGCATTTTGGCACCACGTTGTTCAGCAGCGACGCAAGGCCGCAGCAACACGATCATGTCTCGTACAAACGGAGCGACGCCTTCAATCCCTATCACCAGACTTGGGAGCACTCCGTCGCAAACTCTCGAGCGTCAAACGTCTCGGACAAAAGGACGTACAAACCTACGGTTTTTAACCTGATGTCTAAAACGATATCGGAACTCAACCCCACTTTGAGTCCCAGCGCGCTGCCAGACGTCACCATGAGAGACGGGTGGAGCATGGACGAGGAATCGGAAAGTGATGGGGAACTTCCCTTTACTGATCCTGGCTTTATTTCACCATCTGGCAGCAACTCTGATGTGAGTCGCTAACACCGCAGATTCTTCCTTTGGCAGCTCAGGAAAACAAAGGCTTTGTTTGAGTGTTTCTTGTCCAGATTTTTTTGGAAGCATCCTCTCTCTAAGGCTGGATTTACACTGCGTACACTTTTAATTTAATCAGGTCTTCCAACTCAATTGTCTGTTTTTGCAAACATCTTCACTATGTGTGGGAGGTGCTTATCTTGACTCCAAATGTATGGAGATATTTACTACTCAGTTGTGCTCAGCTTGTTCTTAATACACAGTGAATTCCGTAGTCAATTTTACTCTAAACAGAGTATTTGGTCCCACTATAAACGGAGTAAAGTTTACACTTGGAAGAGAGTTAAAAAAAAAAACTTCGTTGAGCCATGCAGCTCCGACTGTGTGACTGTATATCACTCGTGTCAGCTGGAATCATCTACAAGAGACCAAAAATTATGTTTTTGCTCTGGTGCTGGGTATAAGCAAATAGGAGTGGCATAGCTCAGGTGGTAGAGTGGCAGTCTCCCAAGCGTAAGGTCATAAATTCGTTCCTCAACCCTTGTGTAACTTCTTTTTCCCCCCTTTTTTATTTTAAATAAACCACTAAAATGTGGTCGAGTTCTCGCCTTCCAAAATTTCACATTTCAGAGTATGAGAGAATTTGCCTATCCTATGGAGAAAAAAAACACACTTTTGAAGATGTTTCACTGAGAAATTCTAATCATAATTCGGTCGTACTCTGAAATTTCTACTCTCATCCAAGTGTAAAGTTTATGCTGTTTAGAGTAAAATTTACTCGACATAATTTACTGTATATGCAGTCTTATAAAAAAAAAAAAGCAATGGCACATGAACAGATACCACATATACTCTTTCTTAACTCATTCACTGCCAGACATTTTAGAAAATTCAAAAAAATGTCAATACCCACACAATACTTTGCTCAATTATACATAAACTGAATCTACCAAATGACAGAATAGACTCCTTACTTTCTGCATCGTCCCGTTCTTTTAAAATTGACAGTAGAAAAATGAAGGTTCCACAAAATGCAGCCATTACTCCCATGGACTCTCAAACTGTGTTTATTTTGTATAAAATGGGGCAATGATGTCATCTACTGGTGGTTGGGCATCAATAAAGTTGTTTCCAAGTTTGACATTTACAGTGGAGCATAATCAGATTCTCCCCTGTCTATCCCCGTTCAAAAAATCCAACTGACAAGTAGTACACTTGTCAAAGGCAGTGAATGTTAATACAAGATGGATGCATAAGTCCAGGACTGCATGAAGGCACAACAGAGAAAGCTGTGCTAGTATTTTGAACTGAAAGGAAAATGTTGTATTTTGGATTTTAAACGCAATATGTCATTTGTCCTGGGACTTTTCAGACATCTTTGTCGTACTTTACTTGTAATTGCAAACCTGATTTATACATATCTTGCTGTAATTCTCTCACTTAGTCCAAAAGCCATCACACAAGACCTCCTCCACCAGTGCAACATGCGGAAGGCGAGTTGGTGTGGGCAAAGTTCAACAGACGGCCCTGGTGGCCCTGCCGAGTTCTCTGCGACCCCCAGTTGGGCCTCCACACCAAGATGAATCGTAAGCTTTCCTTCAGAGTGCACAAACCTCCGATGATGCGACTGTCACGTTTAATTTGATCATCCTGTTTTGTTGCAGTGTCCAGTCCTCGCCCCTGTCGCATGTACTTCCTGGAGACGATTGGCGAAATGGCCGAGTGCGCCTGGGTCCCGGGGAAGGCCGTTTTTCCTTTCAAAGGGGGCTATCAGTTTGATGACCTGCCCTTGCTTAGACCGAGAGGGAAGCAGAAAGAGAAAGACTACAAGTACATGGTAAATTCCGCAGAAACTCCCTTTCACACTTTCTCCATCACTTACCAAAGTTGCACATTTAGAAATAGAAGACAATTCAAATCAGTTAAGTCAAGTGTGACTTTGCATTTAGTGCTTCAAGCCTCAAAGTGGAAGTCAACCTTCAACATTTCCTCACAATAATATATGTGACTTCACTAGTCTAAACATGACATTCTGATTAATATTACGTGTGAAATATGAGTTAAATGGCAAAATCCAGCCATTTTTATCCATCTTAGGGGGCGGCCATTTTGCCACTTGCTGTCGACTGAAGATGACATCAATGTTTCTCAGGGCTCAGGCAACGACCAATCAGAGCTCACCTGTTTTGTGAAGCTGCGCTGTGATTGGTTGTTACCTGAGAGCTGAGTAAAATTGATGTCATCTTCAGTCGACAGCAAGTGTCAAAATGGCCGCCCCTTGAGATGGATAAAAATGGCTGGATTTTGCTGCTTAACTCATATTCCACTAACGCAACATTAACCAGAATGCCATATTTAGTCTAGTGGGGCTACATAGAACATACTGTAAAAAAAATTGGGGAGGGTTTTGACTTCCCCTATCGTCCCTATCGATATCGTCCTATCGTACAGCAAATAGTCGCCATCTTAAATTAATTGCCATTGTGGCGTAGCTGACACGGCTCTTGCCACCACCCCCTACACAATACACCGAGTAGAGAAACACAAACCAACATCAAAATGAACTGTTGCACTTGGTGAAAACATGACTCATGTTCTGGAGTGGCATAACAGGAAAAACCAACTGAAACAATTTCCACAACATGTTTGCCGATTGGTAACGCATGCAACGAAAGAAGAGAGATGTCGTCGTCATCAATGTATTATTTGTTCTTTCCCATTTAGGTTGAAAAATGATAAAGAGACTGATTGATTTATTTATTATTCGACTGAGAAAAATAATAGGCTTGGATAAAAATTACAAATTGAAAATGGCCCTTTGGACAGAATTTGATTTTAATAGTTAATTGATCATATTTTATGTAAATTTGATAACATATTAAATCACACAAAAATATTTTTCAATTTCATATATTTAATCCGAACCAATAATTGAAGTATGAGCACTAAAAATTGCAAAAAAATAATTACTTTTTATTTTTGGGGAAGAAAAAAAAAGAAAAAAAGAACATATTACTAAAGTCTTTACCTCCTTTAGTTGTTAGTAAATTGGGACTGATCATTAATGCCATGTACATTAAAAGAATGTAACAGTGCCAGTTTTTTATTATTATTATTATTATTTTTTTACATTTAGTAGACAAGTTTACAAAGGTTTGGATCTTTTCCTTTCATCAGCGTCTCACGTAGTATTGCCCTACAAATTGCATTTTATGTTATTTGAACTTAGCTTTTGTTTCTACCTTTTTTGCAGGTACCCAAAAGTTTGCAGTCCGCATGGGAAGTCAGCGTGATGGAAGCTGAGCATTTGCTGTCTGCCAAATGTTTGCCAGCAGCGTCTCTCAAAATGGAGTCGTCCCTCCACAGCCCACCTCAGCAAACTTTCTATGAAGATGCTGCTCAACTCGCATCCCCCAATAATGCTGTTCCCAGAGGCATTGAGCAACACCTTGTCAAAAACTCAACAGGAACACCATCCAATCAGAGCAGAACTTACAAAAAGAAAAAGAAATGTCTGTCGGACATATTTGGGCATATTGTCGGCGGGTCAACGGGATCATCGGTCTTCACGGACACACTGGACCTTCGTACAACAAGCCGTGCAGTAAAAAAAGAACCCGAAGAGTCGCCTTATACGGATCTGGAATCTGTTCCTGTCTTACATTGTCCAAAACGTCCAGTTCGGGAACTAGACAGGCCCTTCACAGCCAACACAATATCCACAGAAACAGGCCAGTATTCTACAGATTCACATCATTCAGCTTTTATGGACATTTTGGACTGTAAGAATGAGAGCTTAATGGACAATGAAGAAATTTCACACAGTCCAATCAAAAAGTTGCCTGTCAATCTGCTTGGCAGTCATCTGGGGCTCCAAGATGCAATGCAAATCCCAGCCCTTTCCGATGATTATCATCCAATCGAACCCATTGATACAGCTCTGTTAAAAACTGAAACGTCTCCCTGTTGGCAATCAATCGCTGATGAGTCGTCATGTGTCGATCACAGCACTCCAAAGAAGCGTGCGAGGAAGCCCGACAAGAAAAAAATTGCTGTTGGCATAACGTCTCCTAGCGTGGAGCGACGGGATGCCTTCACGCCACCCGTTCAAATCAAGACAGAGAAAGTTAGCCCAGGCGGGTCATCATCTTCAACCTCCTCCCCGTCTTCATCGCTGGATGCTTTGCTGGGTGTGAAGGAAGTCACGTTTAAGTCTCTTGTTGACCAGGACGGCGACTCCCGGGCGTCCATCTTTCGGCCCGATTGTAATTTAAAATTTAGTACCTTCCTCATGCTCCTCAAAGACGTTCATGACACAAGAGCAAAGGAGGGGAGGCCGCTGGTTGTCCCGCCGTCACCGCTGCTGATCATGGAGGAGCCCTTCGTCATTCCTTCGCCTTCATGTGGGGATCCACTGAGGGGCTCTTCTGCTACGTCGAGCCAAGAAATTAAAACAGAAGTTGAACAATCAGGAACAGTTTTAACAGCGAAAGCCAAGTGGAGGACGAACGTTCTCACGTCAGCAGATTTCCCGTCGCAGAGTGACAACTCTGACAAGCAACGGCGAAAGCAGAAACTTCCTGCCAAACTGAAATTTGAGTTACCTGGCCTTTCGTCCAACATGGCCGATTTGACTTTCGGCAGGGAATTTGTCAGCGGCCACGCCGATTTAGGCGAATCTGATCCACCCGCCAGCTACCTCGACAAAAACTCCGAATCTCCCATCGCCCCCAAAAAGCGCTGGCAGATGGTTGAGGAGAACGAGACGAATGGCTCGTATGCCGTCAGAGCATCTCCAGATGTTCATCTGGAAGCTGAGAGGCTGTCAGACAATAACTCGTTCTCTGAGGAAAGCAGTGCAACCGGTAAGATGAGAACTACTGCTCAGCTGGGTTAACTTGTGTTTTACTGGATTTTGACTAATTTTGCAAGTCCCACAGAATATTGTTCTATCGCTATAAAAACATGGAACCTACCAAAAGAAAGATTAGCGTCTCTTCTTTCACCAGGAAGAAAATTATGTTTGTATCTGTTTCTGTTTTGCAGCAATTAGCATTAGAATATAGCAAAGTTTCATCATTATTCACATTCCTGTTAAAAACACTGGCAAAAAGTGCTTGTGACAACATGGTCCTGGTTGATCTCTTATACTCTGCTGCCACCCGCTGCCCATATTTTTAATAACTACCATTGCTTTAAGCCACCTCTTCATGTCAAACTCATCAAAGCCTTCTGTATGCTTTTGCATAAAAAATCAAATACGTTTTTGGGAGTGAAGGACAAAGTATTAAAAATCATATTTTAAGTTTTTGAATCCAAAGATGTTTTTTTTTTTTGTGTATCCACGCAGGTAATTTTGAGAACAAGCGCCTCCGGAAGCCGACTAAAAGACTCATGGAGTCCACGGAGGAATATGAACAAATATTCGCCCCAAAAAAGAAATCCACAAAACGCACCTTAGACTCTTCCGATACGGTAAAAGTCATTCCACTCCTCGGTAGTGCACCACAATCATAACCAAAAAGAAATGTCATATTTTTAGTCAATATGTGTGCCTCACAGGTTCTTAGCGATGCGAGTGAAAATGTGTCACCAGTCCTGGATCTCAGCATCACGCCGGAGATACCTGTCACAACACCAGCCTCAATAGCGCCCCCTACGCCTCCAACTGCAAAGGCTCATACTCAATCTCAGGATCAATGCCCCTCTGAAGGGCCGCCCACCTCCCCAGCCCCAACGATACCTCCCCATAACGCCTTCACAGCCGAAGAAGCTGATCTACCTCCAAAATCTGGTATTGTGATGTGTAAATAATGTCAAATGTCGTTCTCGGATGTCACGTGATGATATAATTTTTGCTCCTGGTTACAGATTTCGCATCAGAAAGAAAAAGACCTCGGAAGCTGTCTCATAAATTGTTGTTGGATTGTACCTTGGAAGAAGAGTCGGGTCCTCCAAAGAAGGAGGTGAGTTGGATAAAACATCTACTAGATTCTGTCAAAAGTCTCGTCACCATTGTGTTCAGTGGGAAAAAGCTGTTTTTTGTTTTGTTTTTTTGTACACAAAATCTAAATCTAAAAGAAGACATTTTAGGGCTGTAATTGTAATACTGTGATATTTTTGTTCATGGCCAATGCCTATTTGAGATCGATCATATTTTATTGGTCTTTAAGAGAGGTACATAAAATGTCATTAAAACAACGGAAGTCAACAAGCCTAACTCTTGAACAATAACAAGTCATGTGGTGCCCAGAGGATGACGAGACTAGCATTTTTGTTGGCCAGAATATTATTATTATTATTATTATTATTATTATTTAATGTTGCTGTCTTTTCACACAGGAGCCCAAGTACCCTCCAAAAGTTTTCTCTGAAGTCAAGGTGTTGGTCAAGAAAACTGTGATACCTCAAAAGCTCAAACCTAAAGAACACACGGTCAGTATTTGTCACCACGATGACCAAATTCATTGTGATGTTGAAATAATCTTTAAAAAAAAAAAAAAAGTTAAATAGAATTTGTTCTTAACACCTGTAAAGAAGGAGAAACCTTCACCCGACACATCTTCCGTCCCTGTTACTTCCCCTCCACCCTCTGAGGCTGAAGACGTTGTCACGCCAACCAAGTCTCCTGAGCAGAAGGCCAGCACTGAAGACAAACACAACACAGACACTGAAAGTCTCAAATCGGAGGTGATCACGTCATTTCATTTCCTTCAAAATACAAAGAGTCCGTCTGTTTTTTGTTTTTTAGCATAATGAAAGTTGTGCCTTGATTTTCATAGGTGCTTGATGCCAGTTTGACGGACAGCCCGTCTTCCCAAGTGGATGGTAAAGGGAAAATAGGTGCGAGTTCCTTTAAGGAGAATGTCTGCCAGGTGAGGGTGGTGCGATTCTGTACTTTCTCAGTGGAAGTGCTTGTCCTTGATTGTTCTCTTGCTTTTGTGTAGGTGTGTGAGAGGACAGGAGACCTTCTGGTATGTGACGGCCACTGTTATGGAGCCTTTCACCCGCAGTGTATTGGTTTGTCTGCGCCACCCAAAGGAAAATTTCACTGCCAACAGTGCACCTCCGGTGAATGAGAGCAGCGTACATCTACGGTGGCTTTTGTGTTTCCGAAAGTGAACTGAATTAATGCTTTGCTGCCATTTCAGGTATCCACACATGCTTCGTGTGTAAGAAGTCTGGTAATGGCGTGAAGCGATGCATAATCCCACTGTGCGGAAAGTTCTATCACGCCGACTGCATCATGGCCTTCTCGGCCACGCAGCGGCATAACAAAAGCTTCCGCTGCCCCTTGCACGTTTGCCTGTCGTGCCACATCGCCAATCCTCTCAATGCTTGCAGCTCCAAAGGTAAAGAAGCTTCACAATACTGTCTTCCCATTTGCGGATTTCCAAATTCCTGTTCATTTATGATACAGTTCTATTATTAAAGGGATACTTGACTCATTTAGCCATTTTCAGCAGAAAAGGTTTTTCCTCTGTCATTAATGTGGTAACTTTATTATTTTTCATGTACAATTAATACCTTTAATAAATAAATGTTCTACTTGCCCTTGACTGATGATGACATCACCTGTGCTGAGGAAATAGGTAATGACCAATCATGGCTCAGTTTACTGACCAAACCCAGAAAACAGGTGAGCCATGATTGGCCGCGACCTACTTCCTCAGCACTGGTGATGTCATCATCAGTCAACGGCAAGTAGAAAAATTAATTGTACATGAAGGATACTAAAGTTGTCAAAATCATTCTGGACAAAATAGTAACTTTTCACTGCTGAAAATTAATTGAGTCAAGTATCTCTTTAAGATTTTCAGAAACAAGCTAACTGACATGAAGAGGTTGCTTAAAGTAATGGTAGTTATTACAAAAAACGGCCAGCAGGTGGTAGCAGAGTATACGAGATCAGCTAGGACTATGTTGCCACAAGCTCTTTTTGCCAGTGTTTTCAACAGGTTTTTGAATAATGAAGAAATTTGGCTATATTCTAATGCTAATTGCAAAATGGAAACCGATAAAAATACACTTTTTTTTTTTTTTTTTTTTTTTTCCCTGATGAAAGAATACTGTAATGTTTCTTTTGGTAGGTTCCTCCTTTTTTTTTTTTTTTTTTTTTTTGTTTTGTTTTTTTTTGTGGTTTTTTTAAATAGCAATAGAGCAGAATATTCTGTGGACTTTGCAAATTCAGTCAAAATCCAGTAAAACAGCCAGGAGTCAAGGGGGTTGCTTCAGTGAAAATGGCTGGAAATGTTTTTTTTATTTTTATTTTTATTTTTTATAAATATAACACCTTTTTTCAGATGTGTCAGTTCTGAATTCCGCTGTCATGCTCCGCAGGCCGCTTGGCTCGCTGTGTGCGCTGCCCTGTGGCATACCATGCCAACGACAACTGCATGGCAGCCGGCAGTGTGGTGCTGGCCAACAACGGTTTCCTCTGTCCAAACCACTTCACTCCTCGGAAGGGCTGCAAGAACCATGAACACATCAACGTTAGCTGGTGCTTCGTGTGCTCGGAAGGTAATTCATGCCTTTTGGATGAATGCTCTGTCTATTGCTTATGGATTAACTTGACCATGCAAGTTTGTCTATTTCTTTAAAAGTCTATAGTCAGCAAAAACAGCCGTGACCCAAATAATAAGAAAAAAAAAGCATCAGCCCTTCGGTGCTTTGAATGCTTTGGCTGTGATTTTTGCAGGAGGCAGCCTGCTCTGCTGTGAAGCCTGTCCTGCTGCTTTTCATCAGGAATGTCTCAACATGGAGATGCCTCAAGGCAGCTGGTTCTGCAACGATTGCAAGGCGGGCAAGAAGCCGCGGATCAAGGACATACTGTGGGTCAAATGGGGACGCTACAGGTCAGGCTCAGCATTTGGATGCAAGGTTTTAAAAAGTCAAGTGGACTTTACATCTTGAATTATTGTTTTTTTTTTTTTGTTGCTGTGAATTTGCTGTTAGAAGAGGTAGATTTTTTTTTTTTTTTAATGACTTGATTAACAGTGTTGTGTTGTTTAAATAGATTGACTACAGCTGTAGTCAATCTATTTAAATTTGGGATTATTGGCACCGATATTTGGCACTTTGACAAGTATCAACATCAGACTATTTAAAAAATCAGACGATTATAGACCAATTAAAACAAACAAATAAATAAATAATTCTTTTAAATCTATGAGAGACACTGCTGACACTGGTATTTCTCTTCACCTTCTGTTTTTGTTTGAAATTAAAACTAAGGTAAGTAGAAAATTTTACATTTAAGATAATTTACAATTTTGGAAAACATTGTTTACTGTAGAAAGCAATAGGGAGCTACTTACTTGTTTAGGTATTAATTTAACTTTTTTAAGACGTGCTGATGGTTTTATTAGGATTTTAAAACAATGACGCTGTCTAATATTCAAAAAGAACGCCAACATTTTGCAAATCTGAAAAGTTGTTCAATAGATATGTATGAAAAAAACATTTCGACTGTCACGAGTTGGAGATTGTAATTTTGTTTTTTTTAAATATAATGACGCCAGTATTTTTCCCTTTTCCTGAAAATGTAATGTCCGCTCCAAATATCGGTTATTGGCCTCCTTGATTACTAACTCATTCATTCCCAGCCATTTTCACAGAAGCGATCTCATTCGCTCCTAGCTGTTTTACTGGATTTTGACTGATTTTGCAAGGCCCACAGAATATTGTGTTGTATCACTATAAAAACATGGAACCTATCAAAAGGAAGATTAAAGTCTCTTATTTCATCAGGAAAAAAAAGTATATCTATCTGTTTCCGTTTTTGCAGCAGTTAACATTAGAATATAGCTAAGTTTAATCAATTTCACAAATCTATTTAGAATTGTGGGTAAGTGAGCTTTTCAACATGGCCCTGGTTGATCTCCTTTCCTCTGCTGCCACCTGCTGGCGGTTTGTGTAATAACTACCATTTCTTCAAATGTTCTTTGCAGTTGAGGCTGCATCAAAGCCTTCTGTATGCTCTAGCATAAACAAAAAAAACATATAAATACGTCTTTGGGACACTTAAAACATAAAAAAACAAACAAAAAAAACATTTATACATTTTTTGGGAGAAAATGAGCTAATAATTAGTATCGGAATTGACCATGAAAAAAAATCATATCAGTCTGTCTGTAATTCAAATAAATGCATACAATTACATGTTCAAAGTTTACTTCTTTTTTTTTTTTTTATCTTATTGAAAATTTAGTTTACAAACACTATTTACTGTATTTAAGTGCAAACTATACATATTCTGCTTATGTATTTCTAAAATCAGATGTAACTCGAACTCTTTGCAGGTGGTGGCCTGCTGAAGTGTGTCTAACCAAAGACGTCCCGAACAACATCTTAAGGATGAAACACGAGGTCGGGGAGTTCCCGGTGCAATTTTTTGGCTCCAAGGATTTTGTCTGGACTTACCAAGCCCGCGTGTTCCCCTACATGGAGGGCGACACCCACAACATTGAGAAAATGGGCAAGGGCGCGGACGCCGTGTACAAAAACGGTACGCTGCGCTCTTGCACGTTTTGGATACTCATCCTAAAATACTGAGAAGACGTTTTTTGTTTGAATGTTATCAGCAAAATGGTGTGTTTTTGTTTCCAGCCCTGCTTGATGCAGCAGACAGATTCAAAGAGCTTCAGAAAGAAAAGGAAATGAAGCAGCTTCAGCAGGACAAAAAGATTCATAAGAAGCCTCCGCCGTACAAGCACATCAAGGTGCTTTTTCCTAACGCGTGTTTTCTTTGTCACCAGAAGATCATTGTAAATAAACATCACTTGTCTCGGCTTCTTAGGTCAATAAGCCGATTGGGAAGGTGCAGATCATCACAGCCGACCTCTCGGAGGTCCCGCGCTGCAACTGCAAGGCGTCCGACGAGAACCCGTGCGGCGTGGATTCCGAGTGCATCAATCGCATGCTGTTGTACGAGTGCCATCCTCAGGTTTGCGCTGCGGCCGAGCGCTGCCAGAACCAGACCTTCACAAAACGCCAGTACACCCTTGTTGAGATTTTCAGGACACTGTCGCGGGGTTGGGGTTTACGCAGCGTGTCCGACATCAAGAAGGTGGGTACGAAATGTTTTGGGGATTTTTTGGTGGTTAAACTTCTCACTAATGTGCTGTTGTGGTTCTCCACAGGGAGCTTTTGTGAGCGAATATGTGGGGGAGGTGATCGATGAAGAAGAATGTCGGGCTCGGATTAAACATGCTCAGGAAAAAGACATCTCCAACTTTTACATGCTGACATTAGACAAGGTAAGATTCTGACATTCAGTAGCCATAAAAGTTCATCTGAAGTTCATTTGTGGCGTGTTGACATGCTGCTGTTGTCCATCTTTGAATCGCAGGACCGAATCATCGACGCGGGACCCAAAGGGAATCAGGCTCGCTTCATGAATCACAGCTGCCAGCCAAACTGTGAAACGCAGAAATGGACTGTGAACGGGGACACCCGCGTGGGACTCTTTGCTCTGCAAGACATCTCGAAAGGTTTTTTTTTTTTTGTTCCACCCCTTGTGGTAGTTTGCGCTTGACTGAGTACGGTACTGACGGAAGGTGTGCTTTCCAGGGGTGGAGCTAACTTTCAACTACAACC
>NC_135419.1:15580102-15695102 GCF_051991245.1 Festucalex cinctus
TGCAGCGATCACTTTGTGAGTGGTAAGCTTGTTTACCTTTATTTAATTTAATGCATAAGGATTAATAACGTTTCGACCGCCCATATATGGGCAAGTTGCTTATGTTTTGGATTCATGAGCAAGCAAGTTCGGTAGTACAAGCTGGCTAGCGGACGTTAGCCGAAAGCTAACATCGAACATTTTCACCCAAGTAGTGCCAGTGCAAAGTGTTTACTGCTGAAATTGGATTGATTAGTCTTGGGCTCTTAATGCCGATAACATGTTTTTTGGTGGCAAAATGTAAACTTGGAAAAAAGAGACAGAAGGGGGTGATGCAAGAAAACAGACCCCCGGGGGTGATGCAAGTAAACAGACCCCCGGTAGCCTACACATCATGCTAAAGAACTTATTCGGTAGCCTACACATCATGCTAAAGAACTTATTAACGGCCACCCTACTGCGGTAAAATAACCAGTCTTTCCATATTTTATTTGTTTATATATTTGTTTATTTTAACAGGTCGCCCTGCGCCCGTTTTTCTGTCCAATCATCCCGACTGGGCGCCAACATTAAAGTTGGGTCCCAAGTTACAACATCTATGTCTCAGCCCAGTCGGTGCCAAGATATGAACGTGCACAGGAGAGACAAGCAAAGAAAAGACGACTCGAAGTGGCAGAGATTGTTGCAGTTATGCAGCCAGATGGCTCCAGTAACCTGTACCCTCAAGTACTGCTGACATCATTGACTCTGGTATGCCACTCAGAATTCATTACATGATATATTGTATGCATGAGTGAATGTATGTGTTTGTTTGTGTGTGTACACGCACCTTATATTTTAGAGACATTTGGAAGTGTTTATAGAAACATTTGCCTGTAGCAATGTTCATACATTAAAAAATGCAACAAAATGTGTACATTTCTTTTACACTGACAAAAAAACTATACTACTGTACTATATTAAACCTATTACTGGTATGTATTTTTTTGTGATCTTTTTTTTTATTATTATTTATTATTTCTTTAGGGATCTCATGCCACACCGACTTGATTGCCAATGACATGATGGAAACGAAGGCGAGCATTGAAGGAGGACAACATGCGACTGTTTGTTTGGCGCTAATAAAGGCAGCGAATATACAAATTCTATTGTTGGGTTTGTTTACAAAGCTATACATAATACAAATGACAGGATTTGACTCAATGTGCAATATGGTCCCTCTTAAAGTAATGGCATAAATCTCTTATTTCTAAAAGCACAAAAAATGAAGTGAATAATGATTAGATGTAGTAATTTCAGGGATAAAATTGAACTGTTAATTAATGCAGTTTATTTTAGCACAGGTGCCTACCATCCTGAGATATTTACATTAAAATTCCTTACTGCTTATCCTCACGAGGGTTGATAATTTGTGTCAAAATATTAGGCCATTATTTTAAGAGTATGACGGTATGATGTAATGTTGATGGGGTATGCAATGACTTTCATTATGCTATGTACAGAGGAAAAAGTTGCTCTCTTTTAAATTTGTTTAATGTAAGACAAGTACCAGTACTGTTACAGTTTTCCCAATAATCCTTGTTTCACACTTGTCACAAAACCACTGTCCTTTTGGCAGTCTAGACTTCCAAAAGGCAGTCTAGATTGGCACACTTCAAGTGATATCATTTGATTTTACAATCTGCTGCAGCACAAAAAACTACTTTATTCCGCATCTTTGAAGTACATGAGCAAGTGGTAGGTGACAGCGGCTGAGCAGGAACACTGGAAGTCCACTGCTGATCTAGTAAATGCTCTCCCGAGCAGTTCAGGTAAGGAGGGGATTTTGGGAAAAAAAACTCTGGCTTTTCCAGCTGGCCAAAACGAGCGATCTGGGTGGACTCGCTCAATCACACTTTGTCCACACCACAAAGTCGCAGAAGTCCGTCCAGTTAAACTCATCTGTGCCTGAATCTGAAAATATTACAAACATTGTAATGAAAATATGAAACATAGAATTAAATAATAAACTACAAAAAGTAAAGCCATACATACCTGGTAATAATATTGGTGTTGTCGTGACAAGTGATGGGAATTGTTGCCATCCGGCACCAGACAGAAATTGGGTGTTGTGACAGCCTCCTTAACCGTGAGATCATAAGAAAAGCTGTCAGTATGCTCAGTAGTTACCATGAACACGTTTTATTGTACTGGAAACTGAAACTAAAAATACGTACTCTGAGAGTGGTTAACCTTAACCATTTAGAATAAGTTGATTAAGTAACATGTAACTAGTGAAAGGGTAGCATTAAATTTAATTAAGCCACGGGGAGGCTGTGCATAGTTACTTTTTATTCTTATACGCTCTGCCATATTTGCCTGTTATAAAATTGTTAGAAAAACCACATCAGGTAAACCTAGCTGTGCATGTAAACACAATGATAACAGGAAGCCTGAGAACAAATCAACATTTTTGTGTGCAGAATTACCAACACCATGTGGTTTACTTACGTGCAACAGCAACAGTTTCTTCTGATGCGATGTTAAAGTTTACACTCTGTATCCACCCGCTTACAAAATAATTGTAAGCCTCCAGGGATTTGTTGGCGTGTTATGGAGCATGTTGTCAACACGAGGTAGTGAAAAATGTCCAGAGAAGTCACATTTGGCCAGCAAGCTTTCTCCGTCAAAAAAAAAAATCACCCTTGGTCAGGACGTAATTAGGATCAATCCCGCCACACAGAGACACCTTCTGCCTGTATCGTTGTTTTTGATCTTCCGGTAAATCGTGAAAATACTGCGAAAATTACATCAGGTTGATAAGCTCTACCGTGTAACTCGCGAGTGTACCTTGTGAACCGGTGGACACCCAATATGGCGCCCGAAGGAAAAACTCCCATGATGCATTACGATGTGCAAGCGACCTATTGATATAAAAACATGGAGCCGACCAAAAGAAAGATTAGAGTCTCTTCTTTTATCAGGAAAAAAAAAAGTATGTTTGTATCTGTTTCCGTTTTGCAGTATTTAGCATTAGAATATAGCTATTCACATTCCTGGTGAAAACGCCGTCAAAAAGAGCTTGTTGCAACATACCCTGGATCTCTTACACTCTGCTGTCACCTGATGAGCGTATTTTGTAATAACTTCCATTGCTTTAAGCCATCTCTTCATGTCAGAAGCTGCATCAAAGCCTTCTCTATGCTCTTGCATAAAAAAACACACATTAAAAACGTATAGGCTATATATGTTTTTGGGAGTGAAGAACAAAGTATTAAAAAAATGTGTTTACACGTTTTTGGGTTTGAATGATAAGTGATTGAATTATTGAATCTTGAATATTTTTTATTTTTTATATTTCAAAATGTAAATTTATAGTATTAAAAATTTACACTTTATTAGAAAATGATTGAACTGGAATTTAGCTTTTTTTTTTTTTTTTAAACATGTTTAATTCTATTTTAGTTATAAAACGTGTTATTTATGTTGAACTCATAATTTGTGCAATATTTTAAATTTCTCTTTTAAGCATTTGGTTAGCAAATGCAGTCAGATCTTTAATAATAATAGTAATTTTTTTCTATTTTCATTTTAAGTGATTGAATTATTGATGTAAGGTTGAATTTTGAGTATTTTTATTTTTTCTAAAAAAAAAATCTATAGTATTAAAAATGGCCACTTTATTTCATAATGATTTAACTTGAATTTAACTTTTTTAAAACACGTTTAATTCTATTTTACTTATATAAAATGTTATGTTGAACTCAATTTGTGCAATCATTTAAATTTCTCTATTAATTAATACATTATTAGTAGTACTGAAGTCCTTATTTTGATCAATATTTTTATATTAAAATATTTTTTAAGCATTTTTAATGCATTTATGTTCTCAATTTTTAATTTTGAAATGATTACAATAACTGTGCATTATTTTGCTAATTATTCAGCAGTAATTACATGAAACAAATACAATTTTAATAGGTTGATTATGTTACAAGTTCTGCGATTGACTGGCAAATAACTTGTTCTGAGGGGCTCGCGGGGGTGCTGGAGCCTATCTCAGCTGGCTTCGAGCAGTAGGCGGGGGACACCCTGAACTGGAATAAGCGGTCAAGAAAATGGATGGATGGATGTTACAAGTTAAAATGACAACACAACATCAAATTCAGGTTAAACATAGTTGTAACTTAATCTCATTGAGACTGAATACTGGTCCAGAAAACTGACCTAGAAAACTGATGGCTGTTCCTGATAAACGAATGTAACAACGAACGAGTTTTCAAAAGATATTTATTTGGCCAGGACGAGGTTGGTTTTGACTTGATTTGCTAATGGCGGCTACCTCGTGGTACTTCATGGTGACGCGAGCGGGCTGGCACTGGCAGTCGTAGCAGCGGTGCGCGCAGCAGGCGCAGTTCCCGCCGCAGCGCCTCACCAGGAGGCAGCTGGGCCAGAAAATGGCGTCGGTCCGCTTGAGCTCCTCGCGCAGCGATACGGACAGGTTGCGCGGTGTGCAGCTGTACAGCTGAGCTTCCTCCCAAATCAGGTTGAGGTCAGCTCCTTTTTGGCGGGAAAACAAAAACAGGAAGTTCATTATCAATTCATGTTTTTTGTTTTTTTTTAAACAGACAGTACAGTGTTTGTTACACGACTACTTCCGAGATTCCATAAAATAAAATCAAGTTCCTTGGCGCCAAATCACTAATTTTGTCTAAATGAAGCTCCTGAATCAACTTCACCTTAGTTCCTTAGCACAAGGTAGTCTGTAATATAAAGCAAAAAATAATAATAAAAAATCTCCTTTACCTCTGGCTTTCTTGTTATGGATGAAGGATTTGCCGAGCACGTGCCACGTTGGTTTGTACAAATCGTCCATGTCCAGCCGCCAGCGCTCGGGCTCTAAGTATTTCATCACCTCCTCCACCGTCCTCAGGCCCGACACGGCGGCCGACAGTTCCTGCAGGTCCCGCTGGGGCGGGGGCTCGGCTTCTGCTGGAATCTAAAAAGAAATAAAAGGTCAAGTCTGAAGGGTATGCAACCCTAAAAGAGCTCCTATCACTCAGAACAAGTTATTTGAAAAAATTTTTTTGTCGTTTTCCCTTTTAATTTTAATTTTAACTTTTAATGTATATATATATATATCCATATATATTTTCTTGACCGCTTATTCCTCACAAGGGTCGCGGGGGGTGCTGGCGCCTATCTCAGCTGGCTCTGGGCAGTAGGCGGGGGACACCCTGGACTGGTTGCCAGCCAATCGTAGGGCACACAGAGACAAACAACCATCCACACTCACACGCCCACCTAGGGACAATTCGGAGCGCCCAATTAACCTGCCATGCATGTCTTTGGAATGTGGGAGGAGACCGGAGTACCCGGAGAAGACCCATGCGGGCACGGGGAGAACATGCAAACTCCACCCAGGTAGGCTGGAGCCTGGACTCGAAATATATATATATATATATATATATATATATATATATATATATATATATATATATATATATATATATATATATGTATATATATGTATATATATATATAATATTAACTAGTTTAGTTTATTAAAAAAAAACAGGAAAAAAAGTGCATTTTTTTATTATAATTATTCTCATTGATGTTATTATTATTATTATTATTATTATTATTATTGAATCGAAAAGAGCATTTTTTAAATCAATTTCCTGAGTTTCAAAATATTTTACAATTAAATTGCAACTATTCCATAGAAAAAGTCCTGTTTTTAACAGTAACACACTATTGTATTTTTTTATTTATTTAAGATTCAAATTAAAAATGATTAACGTGAACAGTGTTCCAGAATATTAAGTATATATAAGAGTATTTTTTTTTACATTTCCATTATCTTCTTATTTATTTAAAAACAATTTATCTTGTCACATTCTATTTTAATTGCCTCTTGAATTTGTAATACGATAATATTAAAAATAATACATAAAAATAAAATACATGGACGAATATTCTTTGAAAAAAAAAAAGCAAAAACCCTTGAATGTCATCCTTCAATTTGAGCATACTCATTCATCATCAAAATGAAGGGTTGGGCACTTGTTTTGGTTTTAATACAAACAGCAGTTAACTTTTTTTCCTCCCACACTTGTATGACACTTCAAAATGTTAAAACATTGATAGTGACAAGTTGATGCTGAAGCCGATTATTTTCATTTACAATATTTCACACCGCCTGTCATCTTGTCGTCCTACTATTCATCCTGACATCCCCGCAAGAAGGCTGCCGGACGGGGCGGCATTATTCGTTTTTTTTCCCCCCTGCTGAGCCTGCAGGCTATACACCACAAAGGCGGACATGATTGATAAGTGCGTCGTCGCTTCTTCCTTAAAGGATGAGACTCGTCCATTCAAGCTTTCAGCGCCGCGATGGCATTTAAGTCCACCGTGTCGGCTTTCTGCTAGGCGCTAATCTCGTGTGAGTGACAGGCGGGATGCAACAACATTGACAACATGGCTGCCTCAGGTGTGCAATTTTTGTGTTTTACGGCGAGTCATCAAACTTTAGCGCCATCATTTGCCCACATACAAGAACTAAATCTCAAATGCTTCATTAGTTAGCGCTGCCCATTTGTGGTTGAAATTTGGGAGCAAAAGATAAAGGCACAAAGATGAGTTTGCTTTGATAACCATCTGATCTGGAAAAGTGCAACATTATCCTAAATTGTCTACTTCAAACCAAAATGGCAGACTTCCTGTCTCTGTTTGGCCAGGGCTTCTTGAGATTTGATAAACAAACTAAACAAATTTCATGATGCAAAATCAAATTGGCTGCGAGGGCTGAATTTTCAGACCAGACTTATTATTTGAGTATCAAAATTTCTGTCATCAAAATTTGCATATCAGCAGTATCAAATTCTTCAAAATTTAGTGCCACCCACCCGTGTAGTATATACGGCCCAAATTTGGTAAACAAAAAATAAATAAATAGAAAAAAATGGTAATTTGGTTAAAAACAAACAAACAAACAAACAAACAAACAAACAAACAAACAAACAAAAAAGCAAGTACGCAATTGGTGGATCCTGTATAAGACCAAATTGACCTCAAAATGGCCGCTTTGAGCCAAGACGGCAGGCTACTTGTGTCTTTTTGGGGATTTTTTTTTGTGGGTCTACTAATGATAGACATGTCTACCAAATTTAATTTTGCTAAATCAAACTGGCTGCGGGGGCTGAATTTTCAAACTCAACTTAATCGTGTTTTGTGTTTTACGGCGAGTCATCAAATTTTGCCGCTTTGCTCCACCCACATGCAACGACCAAATATCAAATGATTCACATTTTATCAAATGATTCACATTTTAGAGGTACCTTTCTGTACACCTTTCTGTTATACCCGGTTTAAATTTGATAGCAATCAGGCAAAATCTCTCGAAAATGTTGTCTTTTTAGGTCCTTTGTAAAATGGACACCATTAGACAAAAATGTCCATTTCAAACCAAAATGGCAGATTTCCTGTATGTTCTTAGGCATGGCCTCTTGAGACTTTTTTTTTTGTGGGTTATGACAGTCCTGCTCCCGGGGCTGAATTTTACCAAAACCCTCAGATTAGATTTCTGTTATTCCCATTGGAGATGCTAATGTGAAAACCACCTCCCATTAAGTCACATATTTACGTTACAGAATATAAATATGAAAACCACTAATGAATTCCTCAGCTGTCTGAGGTTAGGATGGATATTCGATGTTATTTTATACATCTATTTAGAGCTGTGAATCAAAACAGTTATTTCCGACCCCTTTCAATACAGATGAGGTCAAGGAGTCCTGCAAGCAAAATTCATACACAGGGTGGGGCGGCCATCTGCCTCCACAATTAGGTCGAAGTTGTACAATAAAGCAATCAGGCTAACAAGAGCGCCCCACCACACATTGCTATTGAGGCAATAATACAAAAAATAACTAAAACAATACAATAAAACACAAAAATATAAATGAATACTCATGGAGTAAATACACTGTATAACCCAAAATGAAAATAAAACTGAATAAATAAATAAATAAATAAATAAATAAATAAATAAATAAATAAATAAATGTAGATAAGAACACATTCTGAACAGATAAAATATTTTTTCCAAACCTAAATACAAAACATCATTATTATTATTATTATTATTATTATTATTATTATTATTATGATTATTATTATTATTATTATGTTACTTTTTATTTTTATTTTTTTTGTATCTGCGCAGATATCAGAAGTTTCACTTCTTTCTTTCCTCTTTCATTTCTTTTTTTAAAAGAATGAAATAAAAGTTTTGAATTGAAATTGAAAAAAATAAAAACAAACAAATTTTTAGACTTAAACAATACACATTTCAACGCACATTCAATCATATTTTATGTTGTTTATAAAGTCGCGCAACAGTTCCCACTCTTTCCCACATGAATTTATGCTTGTGCACTAAACTCCTACATGTTCTCCTGGGATTGCTCCTTAAGAGGCACTGCAAAATGAAACAAAAAAAACCCCCAAAACATCTGAGGCCCATCTGTGCGGTGGCTCTAACGAGAGCGGCTCGTTAAGAAAGCTTGCAGTGTAGCATTTGGTTTCACCGGAGCCTGGCTGAGATAAATGGACATGAGCGTCGAACGCCGACAGATCTTGGCAGCGAGTAGCGGCGGTAGCGCGAGCGGCAAATTAGCCCAGCCTTGGCAGAGTCCAGCGACTGGAAGTCATTAACAGCCTATGAATTTTGACGGCGCAATCCTCCCCCAATTAGCGGCGGCGCGCTCCCTCGGCCAGCAAGGCCCGCTGTGACTTCTTAACGGCTGCCAATTAAGATATAAACACACACACACGCAAAAGACCGCCATTTGATTTTGGAGGGTATCCTTTCAAAGATGACCGGAAAGATGCAGGAAATGGCCAAAACTGTTATGTTCTGGGATTTGATCCCAAAAATGCAGACTCAAATAAGATTTTAACTCTTTATTTGCATAACATCGAGAGGAGTAGAACAAACTTGACTAGACGAGAAACAACGAGAATATATCAAGAATCACGAGATGCTAATCTAACTTCGGCTGTGGAGGTGCACAGAGGAACAGAGGTAATAATCCGACAAAAACACACCCTCCTCAGACAGGCTTATATAGACAGTGAATTAATCTGATTGGTTGTGGCTAGACATGTGGGTAACAGGACTGACATGGAATTATCTGATTGGCTTTTGACCAGATCAAGAGATTAAAGATTCCTGACATCACATACCGTCTTACCAGTTGAAACTAGATGCTGGTTACATCAGTTCAAAACAGACATTTGACCTCACGGTCATGACCCAAACAAAACCCATGCATGGCCCAAGCACAACCCTTGCATGACCCTAATCATGACAGTAAACATAAACCTTGCATGACCCTAATCATGACAGTAAACATAACCCTTACATGACCCTAGTAATGACAGTAAACATAACCCTAGTCATGACAGTAAACATAACCCTTGCATGACCCTAGTCATGACAGGAAGCATAAACCCTTGCATGACCCTAGTCATGACAGTAAGCATCATCCTTGCATGAACCTAGTCATGACAGTAAACATAACCCTTGCATGACCTTGGTCATGACAGTATACATAACCCTTGCATGACCCTAGTCATGACAGTAAACATAACCCTTGCATGACCTTTGTCATGACAGTATACATAACCCTTGCATGACCCTAGTCATGACAAAAACGGGCCTAACATGGCCTCTTCAAACCAAGATGACTGACTTCCTGTGTGTTTTAAGGCATGCATTCTTGAGACTAAATGGACCGACCAAACTTCAAGTTGCTAAGTGAAACTGACTCCTGGGGCTGAATTCTCTTATTAGCATTAAACATTTTATGACAAGTCATTACATTTTTCTGTCGTGTTCCATCCACCATGCTTTTCAAACCAAAATGGCAGTCTTCCTGTGTTGCTTAGCTTAGCTTCTTGATAATTTTTTTTTGCAGGTCTATTCATGGTAAACATGCCTACCAAATTTCATGCTGCCATGCTAACTGAAACTGGCAAACGTAGCTCTGTTTTTAAATTCAACTAGAGTTGAGCCTTTGATAGCACCTCATTTGAGTTGACTGCCACCTTAGACTTCCTTTTTTGTTTCAGGAATGGGTTCTTGAGATGTTTTTGTGGGTCTAGTCATAGTAGCGGGCGGCACGGTAGTCGAGTGGCTAGCACGTCCGCTTCCCAGTTCTGAGGTCTCTGGTTCGAGTCCAGGCTCGGACCTTCCTGGGTGGAGTTTGCATGTTCTCCCTGTGCCCGCGTGGGTCTTCTCCGGGTACTCCGGTCTCCTCCCACATTCCAAAGACATGCATGGCAGGTTAATTGGGCGCTCTGAATTGTCCCTAGGGTGTGCGTGTGCGTGTGAGTGTGGATGGTTGTTCGTCTCTGTGTGCCCTGCGATTGGTTGGCAACCAGTCCAGGGTGTCCCCTGCCTGCTGCCCAGAGCCAGCTGAGATAGGCGCCAGCAGCCCCCGTGACCCTTGTGAGGAATAAGCGGTCAAGAAAATGGATGGATGGATAGCCATAGTAGCTTTACCTATCAAATGTCATATTGCTAAGTGAATCAGACTCCTGGGGCCGAATTTTCAAACCAAACTTATAAGCGTTACACGTTTCATGAGAAGTTATCACATTTTCGCTGTCACGTTACACAACACTTTTGAAACCAAAATGGCAGACTTTCTGTGTTTTATAGTTTTTTGGTCTTTTTTTGGGGGTGTACGTATGGTAAATACACCTACCAAATTTCATTTGGCTAACCCTGCTTCACGTACTTCATTTGGGAACTCCAAATTCCGACAGTTCTGTTCATGTGCTTTTGTTGTTGTCGCAAAAAAATACACATGAAAGCTGACTTACTCTTTGCTCGTAAAACTGAACAATTATGGCAAATAATGAGTTGTAAAGGACAGGACATTGAATCGTGTTTGCTACGTAATAGTGTAGATTCTAAAACAACCTGCTAGCGGACGATAACGCCCTTATAAGTGTTAATATTTCTTGCCATTCACAAATGCTTCTGCGCTCTCCGTCATGTTGAAACTAGAACGGTTCTCTGAGCTCAGAAACTCGGCTATCAAAAAAAATTCCCAGTTGTCCGGTGGAAAATACGACGTGAGGGGGCATTCACGTGCAATTTTCTACTCGATGTGGTATTTACCATAATTTTGATACAACATGAAGGCAGCATAAGTAGAAAGAGCTCCTGGGACTGAATTTCCAAACCCAACTTATTAGCGTTACCCATTTTATGATGTCATCAAATTTTGCTGTCTTATTCTGCGCCAACAAAAAAGGCGAATTTACTATCTTTGAGGGTATGGCTTATTGAGGTTTTTTTTTTGTGGGTCTACTCATGATTGACATACGGCTAAGTAAAACTGAATGTTTAAACTCAATTTCAAAATTCATTTTATATTCATCTGTGGGACGAGTCCCCTGCAAATGACTAAAATAAGGCTAAAATGGCTTCGTGAGTTTTTTTTTTTTTTTTTTTTTTCTCCGTACACTCATGACAGCACATTTCGCCTTGACGGAATGGCGGCGTTGCCACTGCATACGTTTATTTTCTGCCGACTAAAATTGATGACGACTCGTCAAGAAAGAGCCTATTAAGACACACGTGGACGACTCCCGGCCGTTCTCATGCGCTGGCTAACCACTTCCCTGCAATCCGCCTCGCTTCCATTAAGCCACAAAATCTATTGTGCGTGAAATCATGTGGCTTGTGTTTTATTTTTTTTCTTTCCCACCCCGTTCACAGTCTGCAATTGAGGTTGCCGTAAAAACAGACTCGGCAGTTTATTCCCGCCAACTCCTGCTGCACATAAGGGGAAACGGCTGACATGGATGTGAGTTGCGCGAAGTAATTAAGATCCATTCCATCCCTCTAAAAAACATCACATTTTTTTTTGTTAATCAAGAAAACAGCATTACAGTAAACCCCTACATTTGTGGTTGCTTATGTGCAAATTCATTGCTGTCATCTTTTAGCAAGTTGCTGCCAACAAACTACATTGGAGTGAGTTGAGGTTCTTCACTTAGACAAATTTAGTGCTCCACTGCCCTCTTGTGGCATCTTGATGACAAGGAACTATGTTGACATGAATATTAGGAACTTCATTTGGATAAAAGTAATGTTTTAAAAAGTTAAGTTATTTTAATCCGTACGTTTACAAGAGTATTATTTTACACAAGTATCAGGGTGAGTTTATGTGAGTACTTTTGCGCTGGTTTCAAGTGTCTCCTCCTCCTTCTTCTTCTCAGTGTTTTAACAAGCAGACTGCCAAAAATGGCTTCCTGTCAATGACAGAGCGGCTCTTGATGGGCCCCCGTGTGGCTTCCAGCGGGTTCCGGTAGCTGGGAACAGAGCGCCGCTGTTCTACCGGGTAAGGTTCAAACAGAAGACAGGAGGGGCAACGTTTTTGCAAGGTTTTTGCCCCTGATTGCGACTCGGAAGTCGTTCTGATTGGCATGTTTGGCAGTGGTGGTGGCTGATAACTGCCACCTTGTACAATAGAAATGGAAAATGCCAAGAAATAATAAGCAACAAATATGTAGAAGTAAAAAAACAAAACAAAAAACAAAACAGACACAAATATAAAAAAAAAAGAAATAAATTGCTGAGAGTTCACAAATAAAAACAATGATTTGGAACATATTTTTCCCCAGTTTTCCTGATCCTGAATGCAACATAAATATACAATCAATGACGTTTTCCCATAATAAAAAGAATGAAAAAATAATCCACATAATACACACAAAAAAGACCACACCATGATTAGTGCAATCAAGCATCACTTTTCCCAGTTTTCTTTCACGCAACATGCAAGCTGCATACACTACTTATTACTATTAGAATCTTAAAAAAAATACGTGATGTCCATTTTTCCCAGTTTTTTTTTAACACAGCACGCGCGTCTATTCAGATTGACCTGATAACTAATCCATTGTATAAAAAAATAAATAAATAAATAAAAAACATCCACAAAATTATTGGTCAAGCACAGCAAACAGCACACTCAAATGCCACTTTTCCCCCAGTATCCATGAATGCAACATATGGGCTGCATAAACTAGTGCTTCACCACACTCATGACAAAATGTGACGTCCATTCTTGCGAGTTTTGGTGAACGCATCACAATCAGATTGTTCTGGAGTCCTCAAACAAACGGAACAAGTGTAAATAATCTGTTTACGTATTAAAATAAAGTCTACAACATCTCCAAGCAGCCCTTTTTCCAGTTTTCTTGAACCCAACACGTGAGCTGCACACATTGGTTATTATTAGCCCGTTTTATAGTCATTTTCACGCCTTATTATAAATGACAGACGAGCCATTGTGACGTCGTCCCATGTCGTTTTATGACTTGAAGAAAGGTGAACGGAAAGGTCGCCCGAGATGATCAATCCCACAATATTAATGCGTAAAAAGAAATGGTCGCTGTATATATATATTGTATAGCACCAGAGCTAAAGATAGCATGACATTAGGAGGGGATATTACTTTGGAGCAGGATCAAAATAATGGACAATTTAAAAAGTAGTCCAGGCTCTCTTAATTCCCACTTTCATTTCAGGGGTCTCAATGGAAGACGCGCAGGGTCGAGGACCCTCGACGAGACACTTTGTTCCCTTCACAAGGTCGCCGCTTTCATAGGGAACAATAACCTTTTGGATCTTCTGGATAGGGAGTTGATAAGAGTGCAGGTGCAAGACATTAAATGAAGAGCTTGTTGGAAAAAGTCAATTTCTTGGTCATTTGTACAAAGAAAAGCAAATAGAAATAGGAACTGAAATAACACATTATTATAACAATAAAAATAAATAATAAATCTAAATGAAAAATAAAATATAGCTACATGAAAAGGAAAATAAACTAAATCAAATATGAATAAAATAATAAAGAAAAATAGAGATACAAAATACAAAAATAAAAATAAATAACATAAAAACTACCGTAGTGTCAAAATTATTTAAAAAAAAATGTAAGCAAAAGTAACTGTACAAAAAAAACATAAATACTCAAACACAAATAAAGCAAATATAAATCCTAATATATAAAAAGATAAAATACAACCTACAATTTTTAATTAATTAAGTGCAACTAACAGATAAAATGCAAATAAAAAAATTTATTAATGTAGAAAATAAAAATAAACTAAATACATAAACCCTACTAAAAATCAAAAATAAATTGATGAACTCCACCTAATAAAAAATTGTAAATGAATACAACACAATTAAAGAAATTTAAATTAAGAGTACTGATAAAAATGAGTTTGTGGTGAGCCCTGTTTTTCAGAAGCTTGAAATTGTTTCTGGGAATGTTGACATTCTTTTTTTGACTGTGTGATAAAAACTAATGAGCTGACCTTGTTCGTTCCTATGCAACTTGATAAACAAACGAAACGTGCGCTCCGTTTAATTTGTCGTTCAAATGCTTGGAAGTCGAATCAGAAAAATATAATTGCCAATTTAGCACACATATTAGACTAGATTGTTGTTTCCATCTCAGCTCGCTGATGAAGCGAAATGAAATCAGTAAATCATACGAGCTCAAATGACAGTTGGCGTGTTTCTGCTATCGTGACGTTATTCTTACCGCTGGCTGGATGGCGTAGCGGATGAGGAAGCCCGGCTCGGATGGGAAGTACTCGTCCGAGACGAAGCGAACGTGAACCTGATTGCCTTTGGAGAGCTGGGCCGCGGGGGCCGCCTGCGACCCGCACCAGCGGCCCAGGATGCTCCCGTCGCTCGGATCCTCCAGCTCCACAAAATCATACCTTCAAAAAAAACCAAACACCAAAACATTACATTCATACTGCAACTGCCAGCAAAATAGCAGAACAGCAACAAAACCGTTGAAAATGTAAAAAAACATGACAAGTCGCTAACTCTATAGCTGAACACATGAATAGATAGCCAATGTACAGTATGGTCACCATAAGCTGTATCATACATGCATGCAAGCAAGCATGTATCACTAAAATAAATAAATAAATAAATAAATAAATAAAAAATAAATAAATAAAGGATTAATAAAATGGACTGATCCACTACTTGGGTCAATTCCACCCAAATTTCTGGGTTGTTTTCCACAAAACATCCCCACAAAAAAAGCATTGTTTAGTATAAAATAACCTAAAAAAAAATAGGGTTGTTATGCACAAAACAAACGCAACAAAACAAAACAAAAAAAACAAAACAAAAGTTCAAATTGACGCAAGTAGTGGATTACTCCATTTTTTAGTTTACCCAAATTAGGTTATTTCTGATGAAGCTGTTTTTTTTAAGAATAATGCAAAAGTAGATGGATGGATGGATGGATGGATGGATGGATGGATGGATGGATCAATGGATGGATGGTTGGATGAATGGACAAATGAATGGATAGATGCTAGATGGATAGCTAAATGGATGGATGGATGGATGGATGGATGGATGGATGGATGGATGGATGGATAACTCAATGGATGGATGGTTGGATGAATGGACAAATGAATGGATAGATGCTAGATGGATAGCTAAATGGATGGATGGATGGATGGATGGATGGATGGATGGATGGATGGATGGATCAAAGGATGGATAAATGGATGGATGGTTGGATGAATGGACAAATGAATGGATAGATGCTAGATGGATAGCTAAATGGATGGATGGATGGATGGATGGATCAAAGGATGGATCAATGGATGGATGGTTGGATGAATGGACAAATGAATGGATAGATGCTAGATGGATAGCTAAATGGATGGATGGATGGATGGATGGATGGATGGATGGATCAATGGATGGATGGTTGGATGAATGGACAAATGAATGGATAGATGCTAGATGGATAGCTAAATGGATGGATGGATGGATGGATGGATGGATGGATGGATGGATGGATGGATAACTCAATGGATGGATGGTTGGATGAATGGACAAATGAATGGATAGATGCTAGATGGATAGCTAAATGGATGGATGGATGGATGGATGGATGGATGGATGGATGGATGGATGGATGGATGATGGATAACTCAATGGATGGATGGTTGGATGGACGGACAAATAAATGGATTGATGCCAGATGGATAACTAAATGGATGGATGGATGGATGACATACAGTATGTAGCTAAATGGATTGTGGCTGGATGGATAGAAGCAAAGGTAGCTAAGTGGATGCATTTGTAGCCTAATGGGGGAACAGATAGACAGCTAGAATGATAGCGAGATAAGCATCTAGCTAGCTAGTTAGCTAGCCAGCCTCTTTGGCAAACATTAAAACCCATCACGTGCAAGCCGTAACAGGCATGTTGCCTCATAACCCGAAGCTCACACATTTGATCCCCGCCTCCCCCACAAGATGACACATCAAAGCGTCCTTGAGAATGGCAATGACCTCTGACCTTTCCCGCCATCGCCGCCATCTGCGCTGGAAACGCGCGTGTGCGGAATAAAACTCATAAAACCCCAATAAAAGCAGTGAAGGCAGTACATGACTATCAATAATCGTGCCAGTGGAAGTATTGCAAGACTTTTTAGTGGTGACAGATGGCTCATCGATAATGCAGCACGTTGGGCTCATTATGTGCTGGTGAACAGCAATGGAACAAATATGTTGACATCAAGTTTCATATCCGTTCATTGTGAGGACACATACAACTGGAAATAATCCATAAAGTTAAAAAAAAAAAAAAAAAAAAGGCAGCTGACAACCACCACCACATAAACAGAAGCGACTACAAACGCGGATCGGAGGCCTTTTGTTGTTGTAAAGCGCCCTAATGAAGCTCCTCAGTGCATGTCAGAATGTGCAGACGAGAGCACTGTGAGTGGAATGTAAATGCGTGTGCGTGCGTGCGTGTTTGTGTGTGCAGATGATTGGATGGCGCATTCATCATGCGGCAACCTGGGATGCAATCAAATGCCTCGCGGCCTCACTTGCACTGGGTTGACCCCAGCAAAAAAAAAAGAAAAAAAAAGTTGCTCTTATTATTTGCCCGACGGCCTCCACGATGCCGATTACTTCAGGCTACGTCCACATGTGCGCACAGATATTTTGGAGATGTTTTTTTTTTGGTGATGTTTTTATGTTGTGTGTGCAACTAGGTGTCTGCGTTTCATGAGTATGCGTGTTCCAATTGAGGAAAAAAACACACACTCTTATTGCATTTTAAATGTTAATACCTTTAACAGGTCTTCATTAAAACATTCATAATTTTTATTCCAGAAAGTGATCACTTAAATGGCTTGTTTGGCTTTAGCTTTTTATTTATTTATTTTTTCATACTTTATGCATTATGTATGCCTTCTCCTGCATGTTGAAACAAAATTTCCCATTGTGGAGTTAATAGTGATTATCTTATCTAATTATTATTCATTTAATAATATAACTATAATGTTGAATTATTTAATTTAAATTGATAATGTTTGTGATTTCTGTTTAATTTTTTTCAAAATTGAAATAAAGAATATGTAAATGAATAAAAATACAATTGTTTATATTTTGTAGATTAAGATCTTAGATCATTTTAGTCAAGTCAAGTCAAGTCATCTTTATTTATATAGCGCTTTCAAACAGCCTTAGCTGTCACAGTGAGTTTATATATTGAATGGTGAGTTTATTTTTGATTTAATAGATTTTTCATAATGACAATTATCCCAAAAAAAATAACATTAAAATAACAAAAAACAAGAATTTAATAATTGATTTTCTAACAGAAAAATACTTTTAAAACATGGGTAAAAATAGCTAGAGAAAGTCTCATGACGGAGTGGAGTCCTTGCAATATTCGAGTGGGTCTTGTATGACTTTGCCGAGGTCTCACATCATTTTGCCAGAGTCTTATAAGAGTTGAGAAAATCTTGTGCGATTTAGCAAAAATCTGTGAATTTAGCTGAAAGATTTCATAGTCATATAGCGGAATTTGCTTGGTTTTTTAAAAGTCATAAATGATTTTGCAAAAGTCTTACGTTTTGAGAAAATTAAGCTTGAGTTTGACAAAAATTTTCAGACATATATCATTATTTAGAGGAAGTCTTACTAGATTTGACTAACTCTCATGTGATTTAGTCGAATTCTCACATATTAGTGTGATTTAGTAAAACTTCTGCCAGGCCTGCATGATGCAGTAATACTCTCACAAAAGGAGGAAGTCTACAAATTTCGATTTCTATTATCGCAACCAAGGAATCATCACATCCAGTGGGCGTGTCCTTACTTGCATATTCCGTCCTCGGGGTCTTCCAAGCCAAATTTTTCATCAAAGGTAAGCTGAATCCTCATGTTGCTCGCCGCCACCAGTCTCCACACCAGTACAACGTTCCTGGGATAAGTGCGAGGGAAATCCGGGCTATGGATGGTGCCTTCTCCAGACACCGTGATCACCTTCTCCTGATGGGACTCCTGCACCCCTAAAACTTAAAAAACAACAAATGAAGGGATGCTTTGCACCTTAAAATGGCGGAAAACTGTAAAAGGACTTTGGAATCTCAAGGCATGGCGATAAGATATGCTAAATGAACATATGTGCTTATTTCATCATTCATAGCCGTGTATCATCAAATGATGTGGTCCCTCAAGTCCCGTCTTCAAGCACAGCATGACCACGATTGGCCGATTAGTCACAATTGGTCCGTCTCAAGTGTCATTCATTACAGAAGCATGCACTCAAATGTTTCAATTAAAAGCTAGCCAATTTCAGTCATCCTATTAGATATTTCTCGTAGAAAGAAAGAACTGTAAAGAAACAACAACACAAAATTCAGTAAAAGTCTAATTTAGAATATATCTTGCATAGTTCAGAGGAGATCTCGTATAATTTGAGGAAGTTTTGCATGAATAAGTGAGATTCTTCGCACAATTCGAGAAAGTCGATTCTGCAAAATTCTCAATAGATTTGATCAAGTCTTGGGATTTAGCAGAATTCTCACAAGTCTTTAAAAAAAATCTCGCCTGGTTTAGAGCAAGATTTGACAAAGTCCTGTGTGATTTTGTAGCATTCATACAAGACTTCTTGCATATTATATATAAATATATTATATATAAATCTTGCATATTATGAGTACATGGAAAAAGTGTTGCGAAAGTCTTGCGTGATTTGAAATAACTCTCACACGATTAAGAAAAATCTCATGTGATTTAGCGAAATTCTGAAAGTTGTGAGATTCTTGCAGCACTTGAGAAATTCTTACGTGATGTAGCAGAAGACAGATCTGGCAAGATTCAACAAAATCTTGTATGATGAACAGAATTCTTGTGAGATTTGTGCAAGTCTCGCGTAAAGTTGTAAAAGTCTCACGAGATTTGCTAAAGTCATGAGATTTAGTTGAATTCTAACGCAAGTCTTGCGTAAACTTGTAAAAGTCTCATGAGATTTGCTAAAGTCTCATGAGATTTAGTTGAATTCTAACGCAAGTCTCGCGTGAACTTGGAAAAGTCTCACGAGATTTGCTAAAGTCTCATGAGATTTAGTTGAATTCTTAGGCAAGTCTCGCGTGAACTTGGAAAAGTCTCACGAGATTTGCTAAAGTCTCATGAGATTTAGTTGAATTCTAATACAAGTCTCGCGTGAACTTGGAAAGATCTCACGAGATTTGCTAAAGTCTCATGAGTTTTAGTTGAATTCTAACGCAAGTCTTGTGTGAACTTGGAAAAGTCTCACGAGATTTGCTAAAGTCTCATGAGATTTAGTTGAATTCTAACACAAGTCTCGCGTGAACTTGGAAAGGTCTCACGAGATTTGCTAAAGTCTCATGAGTTTTAGTTGAATTCTAACACAAGTCTCGCGTGAACTTGGAAAAAGTCTCATGAGATTTGCTATAGTCTCATGAGACTAAGTTGAATTCTAACGTAAGTCTCACGTGGACTTGGAAAAGTCTCACGAAATTTGCTAAAGTCTCATGAGATTTAGTTGAATTCTCACAAGAATTGAGAAATATTCACGTTTGATTCAGTGAGAGTCTCTGATTTGCCCAGAAGAACATTATTTCTTCAAGATTTTTCAATTTCAACACCAAATACACAACATTATTGTATCAGTGTGGTGTATAAATCACACTGTAATGTACTCATTTTGCTCTTAAACCGAGCAGCACAAAAGCAGTCTTTTTGCGAGTGAGCTACGACAGTGTCAAACTTGTAATCACTGCAGCGTTTCCTACGCATAGAAACAGCACAAAAGGCGCTAAGGTCACTCGAAACTCCTCAATCAGTGCACTCTCTAAAATGACTGCTTATATTATTTTCCTCCAAACAAGCAGATCCATCCTGCTGATGGAAATTGCTGTTTGTGTAAGCTCTTTGCTCCCAACGGCGCATGCTTTTACAGACACATTTATAACTGAGAAACAAGTGGCTGTGATTCATTCTTAGCTTGCTTGCTTTAGAAAATAACAAGAAAACAAAAGCAATGTGAATAACACACACCAGCAGACCTTAATAGGCAGACTTTGATCGAACAACATCGATTCATGTATCACTAATACCACGATATTGTGATTGATTAATTCGATAGAAATGAAATGATCATTATCGCTCCGGTTTAAAATGTGTAGGAAAATATTTCTTTAAATGGGGAATTTTGACAATAATATGTTCTATACAGCCCCACAAGTCTAAATATGGTATTCTGGTTGATATTGTGTTAGTGGAATATGAGTTATGCAGCAAAATCCAGCCATTTTTATCCCTCACAGGGGGCGGCCATTTTGCCACTTGCTGTCGACTGAAGATGACATCACGGTTGCGCAGGGCTCAGGCAATGACCAATCACAGCACACCTGTTTTCTGAAGCTGAGCTGTGATTGGCTGTTGCCTAAGCCCTGACCAACTGGGATGTCATCTTCAGTCGACAGCAAGTGGCAAAATGGCCGCCCCCTGAGAAGAATGAAAATGGCTGGATTTTTGCTTCAAAACTCATATTCCACAAATGTGATATTAATCAGAATGTCATGTTTAGACTAGTGAGGTCACATATAACATATTATTGTCAAGAAATGCTTAAGGTTGACTTCCACTTTCAACTCATAAATGTACTTTGGACATAATAGATTTGTATAATCTTTATGTTACTTGACAGTTATTACTTTTCACTTTTAATTTAGAACTCCTTTTATACAAACAAGACAAGCTGTAGCATTTTCTACTGTGCAGTTATCATTCAACCTCTTTCAATACTTCAAACAGAAAAAGTATGTAAACTTGAATAGGGAAAAAAAGAAAAAAAATACATTGGATTGCCTTTGATGCTTTCATGTGGGCTTGGTAGCCAGCCAGGTGGGACGCCATCGGCTCACCCCGTGCCAAGAAATACAAAAGAAGCACTTTTGCATGAAAAGACTCTTTCATAGCGACGCCAAACCAAGTTTTGGCGCATCGATACCTCCTGCGGGGCGAACACGCATGCATAGAAGCGCTGCATAATCCTTCCTTTTCTTTGCGCTGAATCCAATTAAAGCGCTATCGCATCTATTGAGCACGCGCTTGTCCCGGCACGCAGTACTCTGCCGAAGTCTTATCTCCGTTCTCGTAGCAAGTGGCGGCGAAAGGGGCCACGTTTAATTAACTGTTGCAGGCTCGGGAGGTTACAGGCCGACGGACTCGTCTTGGCCTCCGACAGCCTGTGTTTTTAATTACCATCCTCCGCCAGAAGTGATGTTATCGCGGCGGGAGAAAATGGGATTTGCCGGATGGGAGGTGATGGGGAAACATCGAAACAAGGCATCAAAACTGTTAAATGTTGACTAAAACATGTTTGTATTAGGATAATAACATGGCAATCAATGCATTTTCTTTAATGGTTCCATCCATCCATCCATCCATCCATCCATCCATTTTCTTAACCGCTTGCTCCTCACAAGGGTCGCGGGGGTGCTGGAGCCGATCCCAGCTGGTTTCGGGCAGTAGGCTGTGTACACCCTGAACTGGTTGCCAGCCAATTGCAGTTATTGGTTACATTAAAAAGTAATTTTTAATTGCTTGTATATTGTCTCTCTCAAGTCTATTTGCCTACTTTGGAAAATACCTGTGAGCCATCCCCTTCTACACTTCTTCCCCACTGTGATGTAACAGCAAGACTAATTTACATAATAACCGCCCCCCCACACCGAATTTCTCTTTTTTTTTTTTTTTTTTTTTTTTTTAAACACCGAATTTCTCTTGTGACATGACCTGTCAGGCCCTGGTGAAGGTCCGGAGCTACTTTCAAGAGACTAGAAACACTATCACGCTACTATCATATCAAAACCAAAAGCTAAGTAGAGCTGCATTGAGTTTTGATGGGCACGCCAATTAGCATTAGCTAACTGTGTCAGCTTGCGAACTCTGCCACCAATAGCGAAAATCCGTTAGTGATTGAACCCAAATAGCGCTGTCAAAATTAATCGATTAAGTGACACGTAATCGATTATCAAATTAATCAACTATTTAAATAATCGAGTAATCATTTGGTGCCATTTTTTTATTTAAAATTGACCAAATCCTCTAACATAGCACAACATCGATCCCGTTATTTATTTATTTTTTATCACTATACGAATCAGAAGTAAACACCAATCACGATTAATCGATGGAATCGATAGATTAATCAATTCTAAAAATATTTGGTAGTACACTAAACCCAAAAGCTCTATAATTGCCACAAATTGGCGTCAAAGCCTCTAATTTAGTGCAAAACAAACCTTCTCAACTAATTTCATTATCGTTATTGGCACCAAGATGGCACAAGGTGGCGCTAAACTGGGGGGAAAAAAAATGCATCATAAGTCTCCCTTCAAGTAAGAAACCCATTTATTTTCAACGGGCCCCCATACAAGATGAAGTAAAAGTAGACTTTGCTTCACATTTCCATCAACAGAGGGTCTTTTCACCGAAGCCCCTCGTCATGGGCGTGTACCATGTGACTTGAAAATGACCTCACCTCTGCGGTCTTCTCAAGATCAGAGGCCCAGCCGTTCTCCCCGGAGGATGAATTACCTCAAACATGACTTTTCTTTGACCTATTTACCCACCGACCCCTCACGGTGAGGAAAGTTGGAGGCGGCTATTAATGCAGGAAGTGAACGCGGATGAATAGGCTGGCGTACAGTGCGGCCATTGTGCTTTGTTCGCACCTTCCATTCACGCTGTCGAACATTAACCTTTCCACCGGAGCGCGCATACATGCGTGCAAGCGGGGAGTTCCAGGGACCCCCGCCCACCGCAACATGGACATGAATGAAACGGTGGGTAGGCCGCTAACAGCGTTGCTATTGAAAATGGCCAATTTCCTCAAACAGATGCCGGGCGGTCATCCCACTTAACACAAATGAAATACTACCTTTTCCCCATCAACAAAAATGGGTAGTAATTACCTCGGTTCAGCCTTTATGAACTCTGTTGCAAACCAAAACAGCAGCATCATATAAAGCACAATTAAAGTGGTCTATATCCTGATTCATATACCTTTTTAAAAGTGTTTTAAATTCCAGTTTCACTTGACATAAATAGTAATTAATAGCTTTCAAATTAAGTCGGAAATAAGTAAATAAATAAATAAATAATTAATTACAAAATAGAGGTGATATTACATTATTACCTCTACACTATATTATAAATTTTTCATGGGTGACAATTTTAGGAAAGAAAAAAAATGTCTCGTATTGAATGGCATTCCTCAAGAAAGTGATTGTGGTCCTTTGTTTCCTACAAAAAATGTATAAATTCCCCTTTGTCTTTCTCACATCAGTAAGCAAAAGAGTAGAAGGCGTTAAGAGTACAAAATTTGAATTCTGCGGGCGACAAGTGAAGAGACCGTCCACCCCTAAATTTCTTCATTAGTGCCGAACGGAGTTCCTCAAGAAAGCGTTCGAAGCTCATGAAGTTTTCTATAAAATGTCAAAATGCTCTTTTTGGTCTTGTCTCAAATAAAAGCAAAACAATAAAAATCACCTGTTCAGGGTACAAAATTAAAATTAGCATAATTAGCGTATTAAAATTAAACATAGCGTACCGTGCAGGCGTGCACTCAATTTCCTCACAAGTACTGGGCGTAGTTCCTCAAGGAAGCGTTTAAGGTCCATAAAGTTTTGTTAAAATAAGTAAATAAAAATAAAAAAAATAAAAAAATATAAACAATAATAAAAAATAATAATTATACAAAATAAAGACAATGAATATAAAAAAACAAAATAAATATTTAAAAATAAATATTTAAAAATAAATAAATAAATAAATAAATAAATAAATAAATAAATTTAATTTAGCATACCTCCTATTGAGTACATTTTGGGGTGTGAGGACATTTGGTGAGAGTCTCACCTGCTAACGAGACGACGTAATCCAACAAAGAATGGATTCACTTTTTTTCCCCACGATTATTTCAAGGTTTGATGCCAACATCTGTTTCCTGTTAAGAGTCCTGCAGGTGCAGTCAATTCCCAGGCCCTGCTTAGCTACTATTTATTGCTTTAAAGCTTTTAGTCGGTTGCCCGTACATGGCTGCAAACACGCGGCGGGAATCTTTGGTAGCATGAAATATTAATAATTGGACATGTGCGGCCCAGTTGTGCGGTGGGTGAGTTCATCAGGCATGTCGCAGGGACGTAGTCGGAATCTGACAAAATAGTGGACAAATATGAAAACATGTTATTGAGTAAAAAGTAAACAATTTTAATAATTTACATTTTAGCGATGTAGATTGACAAAATGGCTGGGATTCTATTGCTAGATTGGTCACTTGTTGCCAGGCAGATTAATAAAAAAAAGAAAAAAGAAGCAAAGTTGTGGAAATGTTGTTGTTTTTTTTGTTTTTTTTCCCTCAGGGATGCTCAGACATGACAGGACTCACAAAAAACTCTCAAGGATCAATGCCTGAAATTAAACAGGAAGTCAGACATTTTGAAATTCAATGCCAAAAGACAACTCAACTCAACTCAACTCAACTCAACTCAACTCAACTTTATTTATAAAGCACTTTAAAACAAGCATTGCTGTATAAAAAGTGCTCTACATGAAAAAGAAATCGGTCATGCAGTAAAGAGTACGTAAAATGAGAGCAAAACAAAACTGGAATCAGATGGGTTTTACTGAGCAACATGAAATTTGGTAGGCATTCAAAAAAAAAAAAAGTCTCAGAAATCCACTCTGGAAAAGACACGGGAAGGTAACCATTTTGGTTTGAAGTGGCCATTTCAGTAATTTTGGCTATTTGTGCCAATTAAAAAAATTCAGCCGCCAAAAACAGTTTTACTTAGCAACATGAAATTTGGTAGGCGTGTAAATCACGAGTGGACCCACATAAAGTCTGAGAAATCTACTCTGGAAAAGAACCAGGAAGGCAGCCATTTTGGTTTGAAGTGACCATTTCAGTCATTTTGGCTATTTGTGCCAATTAAAAAAAATTCAGCCCCCCCAAAACAGTTTCACTTAGAAACATGACATTTGGTAGGCATGTAAATCATGAGTAGACCCACAAAAAAAATCTGAGAAATCCACTCCATAGGCAGCCATTTTGGTTTGAAGTAGCCATTTCAGTCATTTTGGCCATTTTTGCCAAATTAAAAAAATTCAGCCGCCAAAAACAGTTTTACTTAGCAACATGACATTTGGTAGGCATGTCCACGAATAGACATTCAAAAAAGCTTTTGAAATCCACTCTGGAAAAGACACAGGAAGGCAGCCATTTTGGTTTGACGTGACCATTTCACTCATTTTGGCTATTTGTGCCAATTCAAAAATTAAGCCCCCAAAACAGTTTCACTTAGAAACATGAAATTGGGTAGGCATGTAAATCATGAGTAGACCTACATAAAGTCTGATAAATCCACTCTGAGCAAGTCTGACACCTTGGTTTGAATCCACAATTTTATGCACAAATCGATGTCTATTTGGCACCACTATTTGCACTTTTCACAGCTTGTCAATAGTGTGCTGTGACATCTTTTGACTTGTTGAAACATATTAATTTTTATTTAAGGCTCTAATGAACACACACGCAATAAATCCTTGCATAAGTGCCACAGCTGCACAATGTTAATAGCGACGACTGCACACACATAGCAATATGCGGCCTTCCCCTTCCCCCACCAGGCTTCGGCTGGTCCCCGGGGGCCTGAAATTCGCCACCGCAGACCTTCTCCCTCCTTCTGCTGCTCAGGTTGCAGGAGTACCGCACCCCCAAGTGGTTTGCACGAGGCGCTTATTAGTGCCAACACTTGTTGTGTGGCATCCGGCCACGGGAAGATTGAATGTCAGCTGGAATCCCGTGTGTGACTGGATGAAGACTTGGAACGACCTTCTGACTTCTGTTTGAAGATTTTCACTTTTAAAAGACACGTTTTAATAGCTGAAGTCATAGGCCTATTCATTAGGGACACTTGAACACTAAAATTGCGATTCAATACTCAAATTATAGCCTAATGAGGTCCAGTTCAAAAGTTGGAAAAATCAGCTCTTATATGTTTTATTTCGGTTGTTGTAGTTAGCGTTAATGGTTAACTTTTACTTTTATTTATGTGATGCGGTTAAAGTTTTTCCCGCAGAGAGAAGAAATCAAATTTTAGAATTCTAAAAAAAAAAGAAAAAAAAAAAAAAAAGAAAAAGAAAAAAAAGTTAACAACTAAAATATATTAAAATAGTCAAATAAATAACAGTTAAAATTTCTTTTATTTATTTGATGCGATTTGGGGTTTTTTCAAGTCCCACAGAGAAAAGAAATCCAATTTAAGCATTGTAAAAAAGAGAAAACAATAAATGAGAAACTGATAAATGAACCTAAAAACAAGACAAAAAGTATTTAAAAATAATTTAGATTAATTAATAATACTAAAATAATTTAAAGCAAAAAATAAATAAACAAAATATCAAAACAACTCAAATTAAATGAAGTAATTAAAAACAAAGCACAAATTTAAAATAAATAAATAAAATAAAATTGATTTTGACACATTTTAAAATAAAAGTGAACAAAAAAACTATAAAATTAAAACTGGCAATAAGATTAAAAAAATAAAAAAATAAAATAAAAAATATATATATATATATATATATACGGTCTAATTTATTTCTTTGCTGTATTTTGTTTGATTGTGCTGTAAATGTTTTTTTTATTTTAACTTATTTTTTATTTATTTAATTTATATGTATATGTATATGTATATATATATATATATATATATATATATATATATATATATATATATATATATATCCATCCATCCATCCATCCATTTTCTTGACCGCTTATTCCTCACAAGGGTCGCGGGGGCTGCTGGCGCCTATCTCAGCTGGCTCTGGGCAGTAGGCGGGGAACACCCTGGACTGGTTGCCAGCCAATCGCAGGGCACACAGAGACAAACAATCATCCACACTCACACGCACACCTAGGGACAATTCGGAGCGCCCAATTAACCTGCCATGCATGTCTTTGGAATGTGGGAGGAGACCGGAGTACCCGGAGAAGACCCACGCGGGCACGGGGAGAACATGCAAACTCCACCCAGGAAGGTCCGAGCCTGGACTCGAACCGGAGACTATATATATATATATATATATATATATATATATATATATATATATATATATATATATATATATATACACAAGTTAAAATAAAAAAACATTTACAGCACAATCAAACAAAATACAGCAAAGAAATAAATTAGATATACTAAAAATAAAATACATAATAAATGGTAAAAACAATTAAAGAATCAACAATAAAAACGATTGGATGTGGAGTGTGATTCTCAATGTGTTAGACAACATTGCAAAACATGACTCATGTGAAAGAATGTTAAGGCATCACAATATTGAAAAGTCATAAAAAAAAAAAAAAGTAAAAGGAAATACTGTCCAGTCTTTCATTCCGCTATGTAATCCAAATAGGACATTTCTAAGTGAATATAAAGCCTTGGAAACATCTCCATGGAGACAACATTGTCCCCTTAGCTGGACACAGCTGCCAAATGGGCCACTTTGAAGTCGCATCTGTAAGCGGTCGCACGACAGGAGAAATTTTTAGCCGTTGGATTGGATTGTGGCTTGGCCGGACTGGAAGCGTCCACAGCAGAGGCAGCCATTAGGACTGCTGAGAGGATGATTGCAGGACCGGAGGAGTGAGCGACTTTTACAGGCAGTTTGAAACTGCAATTTCTTCACTTCCTGTATGTGGAACACCCAAGCGTCCCAATACTATTGTCCATCAAATACATGAAATTTCCCATTCTTTTGCAGTGTAAAGGTGCTGTTAAAAGTGCTGCCTAACAGGCTAGCGAACCAGCATGGAGAAGGTGTTAAACTTGTCACCTTCATCATCATCCTACGCTTCTTCCCTCCTCCACTTTCTCCTTGCAGCTGCCTCTAATGAGGGCGTTTGGCGGGAGCCGCGCCAGCTAACGAGACGGCGTTGACGAGGTTTGTTAAAGTCCATCTTTCACTTTGTGCCTCACTCAGCCAAAACACACACCTGTTGACAGCAACTTTTTTTTTTTTCAGCTTCTATTCAAATTCTTTTTTTTTTTTTTTCTTCAACATGGTTGGAGGCGTCCTGCTGCTGATGGATTTTGTCAGGAGGACGCTTGACGTGTTCGCACTCGCGCTCACCGTGGCTGCCGCCAACATTTATGGCATGTTAGTATAGTGCTTAGCAAATGCAATAGACCACCAGTCAAAGGTGAATGATGAAACACTTTATTGCATCCTCTTTCAACATCCGTAACTTGGTAAAAAGTAGCACTTTAAAGATCACCTTGCGCATGGCAAACTGCCTTTACAGCGTTTTATAGGTGTTTTTATTGATCAACATTGTTATGTGCTGAGGTTGGATCCCAAAAAAATGCAGACACAAATAAGATTTTAACTATTTATTCACATCGAGAAGCGTGGAACAAACTTGACTAGACGAGAAACAATGAGAGTTGCACAGAGAGACAAAAGTAATAATCTGACCAAAACACACTTCTCAGACAGGCTTATATAGACAGCGAATCAATCTGATTGGCTGTTGACTAGATAAAGAGATTAAAGATTCCTGACATCACATAGCTTCTGACATCACATAGTTAGTGTCTTACCAGTTGAAAATAGATGCTGGTTACATCAGTTCAAAACAGACACTTGACCTCACGGTCATGACCCGAACATAACCCTGGCCCCAAATAACACACAGGCAAAACACGGTCATGACAGTAAGCATAACCCTTGCATGACCCTAGTCATGACAGTACTAAATATTACCCTTGCATGACCCTAGTCATGACAGTAAACATAACACTTGCATGACCCTAGTCATGACAGTACTAAACATTACCCTTGCATGACCCTAGTCATCACAGTAAGCATAACCCTTGCGTGACCCTAGTCATGACAGCATAAGCACAACCCTTGCATGACCCTAGTCATAACAACCACCACCACCACCAAAAAAAAGCATCCAGCATTATAAAGGGCTTTAATGGAAATCGTTTCAAATTTTGCCAAAGAGGCATACCAAATGCTAGTCTGATAAACTCATGTGCAATGCTCGATTGAAAAATGCATTACACCTTTTGTCATTACTAAACTATCCAGGACCATCAAGTGTTTTAATGTGGACCATTTCAATTTCAGTTACCTTGGAAAAGTCCTCATTAAAGAATACTTTATGATGACTGGTTTTCACGCCAGAAAGCTGAATGGGTAGTGCTCAACAAGTGCATTAAACCACCACCACTTAGAAAGTATCAGCATCATAAAATGCTTTAATGCGAACTGTTTCATCGAAAGTAAGCTCAGGAAAAGAAGCACAATGAAGGTACATTTTGGTCCCGCAGGCTGAACGTACGGTGCTCAGAAAGTTCATTAGACCACCACCACCAATAGCGCATCCAGAATCATGAAGCACTTTTAAAAAAGGCTCACCTGTTCTCTGGGTTAGGTCACGTGACGTTCGCAATGCGAGCCCGAGGGCACTTGTGACATCATTTTCAGTCAACAGCAGAGGACGACGGTATTTGCCAAAATGGCGGCCCCCTGAATATGGATGAAAATGGATGGATTAAGGTAACCATTGGTGTGCTTCTTATTCCAAGTTCACTGAAATTGACCGCATTACAGCTTATTTTGATGCTGATGTTCACTGTATTGAGTTGTGGCAGTCTAATGCACTTTTTAAAAAGGGAACTAAATGCAAAAAATGTTATAATGCTGCATGTGTGGAATAAGAATTAAGCAGATTAAGTCTGTCATACTGAATATACAGTGCTCAACAAACGTATTACACCACCTGTCCTAAAGAGACCTCCAGCATTATGAAGCGCTTAATGCACACCATTTCGAGTTCGGCAAACCTGCGGTGTTTCACGAGTGTTCTGAGTTCTCCCTGGTTAAAAGGAGGCCCAAAGCAATAGTGTGTGATTAACCTCACTTGTGCACTAAAGACTTCTGTGGGATTTAAATCGATTTGAATCTGGAAAATTTATTTATAAACGAACATAAATGTTCTTGTACTTAACTGCTGATGTTCATTTGCGTCTGACGTGGATGACATCATGACCGTTATCATAATGAGCCCACTTATTATTATGAGCCTTTAGGTACTTTGGAAGATTACTGCAGGAGCCATTGAAAGGTTCAAGGCTTTTAAATACAAGTGGCCTTTGTGAATGTAAAGTGCTAACGAGCAAACAATAGCATAGAATTATTGTATACAACTGCGTAGATGTTATCTTGCTTCGCAAAGCATGAGTCAGCATGCAGCATGGTTACATATTTCACAGAGTAAAAAAAAAAAAATGCATAATCGACTTGCCCCTAGCTGAGCTCATTAGCATACATATGAAGGCACGCTTGTTTTGTGACGCGTTTAGTAGTGATCAATCACTGCCCTGGTGGAGACGTGGCAAAGACGCTCCACGTTAGCCTGAAGCTAATTGAGCTACGCTTCATAAATCCTATATATTCATCAGCAATATATTGTAGCATTATCAATCTGGTGACACTATTAATTGGTCAACCTGACTGCCTCGTTCACACTTGATTTATACTTCACAGATGGTCCATTACTTCCAGTCGAAAGCGTGTCTGATATCCTGCAATCACATATTTGCACCATCGAATCACTTTTGAACTTGTTCGGATGTGTGACGCATGACTGACTTCTTCGAATGTGACACACCTTGATCACATTTCCTGTGCGTCGTCGAGAAACACAGTCGGGTGGTGTGTGAATAATCATCTGTATTTACTTAGCAATGAAAAGGAGACACATTTTTATCCAAGAAGAGACTGGGGGGCAGCTGCAGAGAAATTGTGAGACCATGGAGTCGATGGAACCGTCGCAAACACAGTGGAGAATGAGTGTCTATTGTATTAACTCCCATGGTGAGGAGACCCATTTTCATCGAAAAGCAGACTGCTGGCCTGCTGCAGCAAAGTGGAGACTATGGAGTCTCAGGTCACAGTGACAGGATGGGGTTAGCAAGAAGTGACACGTGCTAACAAATAACAATAGAGGGAAATGAGAGTCTTGTTTATTCCCTTCTCTACAGCAAGGAAACAAATTTTATCCAAGAAGAGACTGTGGGCCAGCTGCATCAAAATTAGGATACCATAGAGTCAGTGCATCTGTTGCAAACACAATGGAGAAAGCTTTTCTCTAGTATTGACTTTTCATGGTGAGGATGCCCATTTTCATCCAAGAGGAGATTGCGAGCCATTTGCAGCAAAGTGGAGACTATGGAGTCTCAGGTTGCAGTGACGGAAAGCTGAGTGGATAGTTGAGCTTAGTAAGGAATGACACGTTCTAACAAACGACAATGGAAGGAAATGTGAATCTCCTGTATTTACTTGTCCTCGGTAAGGACAAACATTTTTATCAAAGAGCAGACTGCGGGCAAGCTGCAGGAAAATTGGGAGACTGTGGAGTAGCACTGGAGAACCATGGTCTACTGCATTTCCTTTTTCACAGTAAGACAATATTTTTATGTGCGGGGAGAAAAACAGCCTGCTGCAGCAAAGTGGACATTGTGGAGTCTAAAGGCACAGCAACAGGCTAAGCTAATGTTAGCAAGGGACAATACTTGCTGATTATTTACTTAAGTGGAGTCCTGCCTGGCTAAACCTAACCAGGAAGTTGCCTGCTAAGCTAACTATCATACTATCTGATCAAACAAACAAAATTAGTGCACTTTTTTTTTTTTGGTGACATTAAATCGTCATCCAATCACCTCCCCACAAGCGTCTGCCCTTTTTCAAACAGTTTCCAGGACCTCTTCCCCACACGGATTTGTCAAACAAGCTCTTTAGTGCAAAACCATCTGCTACATTCGAGGGGTCTCACTTTCATACAAAACTGAAGTACGATTTGATTAAAAACAGGCTGCCGCACAGCCGGATGAGACTACACACACACAGCGGCTAACAGCTAATGTGGGTCGTGGTAATAGATACCCCCACCCACAGAGTTAGTGGGGGTTGGAGGGTTCCCAAGTCGTGAAGCATATTCATCCCTCAGTGAAAACAACTTTGGGAAAGCCTTACATTCTTTAAATAGCGAGTACGATCGGGTTCCCGTGGCGTGGCGGCGCGTATCGCTACTCACCATGTGTCAGGTGACATCATCCACTACTGGGACAGGTGCATTGTTTAATTTAAAAAGCTCCTGGTCACATTTAAATGTTTTAAACGAGTCTAATTGCCCAGCGGTGTGGAGACTGTGGAGTCCAAACATCGGTAGATCAAGACACACTTACAGACAACAACAACAGAGGAGAACGAAGGTGTCTATGGTTGTGGCAGTCTGGTCTAGACAGTTCCCAACCTTGCACTAGCCTGGTCTAATCTAGTCCTAGTCCAAGACTAGTCTTTAAAAAAAAAAAAAAAAAAAGGTCTGTTGCTAGCCCGGCTCTCCTTTGTACTGGTCTTCATCTAGTCTGGTCCAGCCTACTACGACTCTGTTTTTAGTCTCAAACTCGTAGGGACCGGTTGCTAGGCATACTTAGCTGCTGGTACTTCCTAGTCTAGTTAGAACGATCTTAGCCTGGTTCTCAACCAGCCCTAGTCTGGCACTAGGCTCAGACAAGTCCGGTGTGAGTCTGGCGTCTGAAGTCTCAAACTAGAGTCTAGCCTGCTTCTACAGTAGTCTGGGTCTAGCTGGTGTTTGGCTGGGTCAAGCGTGGCACCAAGTATGATCTGAACTTACATTGAGTCTGGTACTCGCCTGAGTCTAGTCTGGTTATAACTTGGAGCTAACCTGGTCTTATTCTGGTACTAGACTAGTCCTAGCCTACATTTAGCCTTGTTCATGCCTGGTAAGTAATGTGGCATAAGTCTCGTTGTAGTCTACTACTAGCCTGGTCTTAGTCTGGTACAAGTCTAAAACCAGTTGGTATACAAGCCTGGTTATAGTTGGGGTCTAACCTTGTTGGGTCTGTTTTAAGTCTGGTCTTTGTACATTCTGGTCTTGATTGTGGTAATGCAGTACTACGTAGCGTTTTTTTTTTTTTTTGCGGTCTGATGAAGGACAGACGTGCTCCCCCCACCCCAACACCCAAAGCCTTACGTTCTTGTCATCTATCAAGTGAGGCTTGTTGATGATTTATGGTGTGTTTATATGACAATATTTCAAGTTCAAAACAGATTCTGACAACAAAGCTTAAATAGAATGGACAAGCGTTATCCTAGTAACTCATTATTCTTCAAAGTGAGTCTTTACTCCAACACGTCTTGGTTGTGTTGCCCTTGAAATGTGAAGATTCCTATCACATCTGCCCCGAGGTGTCAAATGCATGCAGCTGTTCATGCGTGGCCGCGCAAGCTAAAATTAGCGGCAGCGCTCCCATAAGCGTAAAATGTGCCGCAATGCTTTAGTGTAGTCGCACACATTCAGGAGCTTTGGCACAACAGTGACGAGGAATTTTCTGTCAGCTTTACAATTGTTTGTTTGTCACCCATGAGACAGCTCTTTGGTTTTAATGTCGGTTCACAAGTTGAAATCTAAAATCTAACACTACGTGTAAATCCAGAAATTTAAGTAGTTCCAATTCTTTCTTGGTTAAATAAAACATTAGAATGTGCACGATTACTGGATTAGTACATTATGTTATAGAATATATATATAAACATACAGGGCGGCACGGTAGTCGAGTGGTTAGCACGTCCGCTTCCCAGTTCTGAGGTCTCCGGTTCGAGTCCAGGCTCGGACCTTCCTGGGTGGAGTTTGCATGTTCTTCCCGTGCCCGCGTGGGTCTTCTCCGGGTACTCCGGTCTCCTCCCACATTCCAAAGACATGCATGGCAGGTTAATTGGGCGCTCTGAATTGTCCCTAGGTGTGCGTGTGAGTGTGGATGGTTGTTTGTCTCTGTGTGCCCTGCGATTGGTTGGCAACCAGTCCAGGGTGTCCCCCGCCTACTGCCCAGAGCCAGCTGAGATAGGCGCCAGCAGCCCCTGCGACCCTTGTGAGGAATAAGCGGTCAAGAAAATGGATGGATGGATATAAACATACATATAACATGGAAAAAAAAAACATTTTTAAAAAACTAATTGAAGCTAAAATAAAGTCAACAAATATATGATACATCAAAAAGCTTATATGAAATACAATAAAAATAAAAACGTATTTAAAATACAAAAAAAATAAAAAAATAAAAAACATAATTAAAATAAAATAAAAATAAAATAAAACTAACAACTAAAGAAACAGTATATGAACTAAATATACAAAATGATGATTAAAATGACTAAATAAAAAATAATTAAAAATTATATCAAAATGTAAATCATAAACAACTACAAATAAAATGAAAAACAATTACAAAAAAATAAAGTAATGCATTAATTAAAATATATAAGGACTTTAAAAATAAATCAATTAAACAATCTATTAATGCAAATAAAATACACATTAAAACAATGTGGAAATCAAAATAATCTAAATTTAAAAACACATTACTCCAAATAAAATACAATTGAAATTCAAGTCATTTTGTTTAAAATTAAAACTAAGAAAATCAATAAGTATAAATAAAAGTGCAACTACACACAGTTCAAAATGAAAAACATACAATTTAATAATACATAAATTACTATTTCATAAGTGAAACATTTACATATTCCTCAACAATAATCAAATTTCACATGGAAATACAAGATATATTGTTATAATGTGACATGTCATTATTGATTTATAGTGATTAATTGTGGATAAGAGGTTTCAAAATAATATTTATATTATATTTTTGTTTGTATAAAATTTTTGGATGGCCATCTTTCAAATTAAGGAACAGAGATTTTGTCATAGTTAAATGTTTTTACAACTGCAACTTCATTTTTTCATGGAGCCACTTGACAATGTCTGCGATGGGAATTGCATGAATTCAAGGATGTTCCTCTGGCATTGGTGCATTTCAATAGCTGGACTGCAGAGATCTGTTTAGTCTAGTTTGCGCCTCGGGACAACACAGGACACAAGTGTGGGATTCTTCCCACCGAGGTGACGAGATGCCCTCCCGAGACGCCGGCCAAGGTCAACTCCCGGACGAGGAAGTGTGGGGCAGAATTCCGAGGAGTGAGGTCTCGGTCACGGTGAAAGCAGTGTTGTGCTCTGGCGACCCATCAAAACCACCCGCTTGATGCAACAAGGAAAGCTTTGTAACTCAACACTTGACTTGACATGCACACTTTAAAAAAAAAAAAAAAAAAAAAAAATACTTTTCTGTGAAGCACCTTAAATAATCAGGTTACAACTAGGGTAGAACTGGACTAGACACCACCGGTTAAAGACCAGAATAGTAGCAGAATTCAAGGATGCTAGTACCAGGCAAGTGCCAGCTAGTAACAGACTACTGCGTGTTTTGTTTTTTTGGTTGTTTGCTCTTATGGTCTACTCTGGAATTTATATAGTAGTTGTCAAAACACTTTGTAAACACTTGTTTTTAAAGGTGCTATAAAAGTAAAGCTTTTTATTACTACTGGGCTAGTACAGGAATAAAAAACAGACGAGTAACAGGATACCAGACTAGTTCAAGAGTAGAACCAGGCTAAAATCAGATTCAATTAGGTTAATCACAGAGTACCAAACTAGAAACAGACCAGCACCAGATGAAAGTCAGAATAAAACCAGATTCGGACCAGATGACAGATTTCTACCAGTCAAGAACCAGATCAGTACCATAATACAACTGTGTTAGTAACAGACTAGTGTCAGAACCAGGCTAATACGAGATTTGCACTAGCTTTAGACCCATACAAGAGACAGAGTAGTACCAAATAAGGTCCAGACTAGTAATGGATGGCAACCAGTATAGTTTAAGACAGGTGCCAGACTAGTACCAGACGACTATCAGACACGTATGAGACTAGTACCTGACTAGAACTAGATGACGACCAAGTACCAGATCAGACCCAGACTAGTAGCCTACAACTGCTGAAGGGAGGCTAGCTCAAAACTAGTACCAGACTAGTAATAGATGAGCCAGACTCGACACAGAGTACTACCATACTAGACCCTGCCTAGCTCAAGCCTAGTTCCATATTGAAACTAGACTACTACCAGGTTAGTAGTAGGACAGAACTAGTTAAGTATGAGACTATTTCAAAACAAAGTACCATATTTTAATTAGACTACAAAAGCACAACCAGGCTGGCTATTTTCAGACCAGAATCACACTACTTAGACCAGACTAGTAGCAAATTAGACCAGATTAATTTGAATCTATACGAGACAAGTAACAGACCACTACCAACCTAGAACCGGACGACTATCAGTTTGAACGAGATTAGTTAGGAACTAGTACAAGACTATAACCCGATTACTACCAGAGACTAGAAGACCAGATTCAAACTAGTACCGTGCTAGAGCCAGACTACTACCATGCTAGAGCCTTTCTAGGACCAAACAAGTACTAGACTACAACCAGGTTAGAACCAGGCAAGTATCAGGCTAGAAGCAATCTGTTAATAGTCTAGAAGCAGCTCTTTCATACATTTGGCACATCATAATGAACATGATTTATAAGTATTTCTGTGGTGTGTTTATTTAATCAGTCATAAAATCTCATTTGAGTTTCAACCAGTTTGTTCTTGTCTACTTTTTCTTCCCCAACAACCATCATTTCCCGCTAGCGTGCTCTTAAAAGTGTGTCAAAATGGTCACCGGAAGCGTTTTACGTAAGTGGCGATACGTTGTGCAAGATGTTGTACAAACAGGCTAGCATTAGAGAGAAATTAGCGGACAAAAGCATCAAATTACAGCACGGGAGCAGGTCAGGACGACGAGCGAACACAAAGACGGAGAAAGGAGGAAGCACACAAGCACGTGGTGATTGACAGCTATGTGCTCTGACAAGCAGGCCTGACTGACTGCAGGGAGGCTTCGATGCTCCGTCTTTGATTTGGGTTTTGCCAGTGAAAAGCTCATTTCTCATTTGCATACGGATGTTGGAACAAACGGTCAGCAATACATGTAAACAATATCGTAGCACCCACCAGCATAAATTCTTAATCCGTTGCGGAAAAATGCCCGATATTACTTCATCTATTAAGTCAATTACAGTAGTTGTGAAAGTTGTCTTTGTTTCTGTATGACAGCTTTATAGTGCCCCCCGGTGGCTAAGTCACATACCAGAAAGAGACACAATAAAGCACAAAATTGTCCTGTGAAAATATTAATGTCAAATATAAATATCAAAATGGTTTCTCTTTGCAACTAGTTTAAACAGCTCGTAAAATAAATTTATCTTTAATTTTAGAAATATATTTTTGATTCAACATGACAAAATTGTGTTTCAAAGATATCCCAAAATTTAAAGGATAATTAGCACTATAATGACTGTATGAATCCTTTAATTATTGTTTCTTAAACAATAATTATTGTTTGTAAACTGTATGTGAAAACTACATGAATACCAGATGATATGTGTAACCAACATGAAAAACAGAGAACTATGGGTGGGCATACAAACAAGATAATGACCCAAATCTCACTGCCATCATGACCGAGAAGATGATCAGGGAGGATAAAAGATATCCTAAACTTTATAGCATACATTTTACCTTTAAGAAGATTACAGGAAGTAGTAACCCCCCAAAAACTAACAAGTGAACGCATCTGTGACAATCATCATCCTAACAGAAGCTTGAGTATTTCCCGGGGGCGGGATATTGCCGCTATGTCTTTGCCAAGCAAAGTGTCTTTATCAGTCGTAAGATGTTATTGTTCCCAGTCAAGGGTGGCGGAAATGAGGAGGCAAACTACATCCGTGCCCGGGCTCAAGCGATAACCGGCACCAAAAAGGAGGCGGGCCACAAAGTGCCACATATTATTTCATGACATCATTTATCCCGCTTATTGTTTTGGCCCGAGTGCCGCTTTCCTCACCGACAGCCGCCCTGCCTGCGAGCTATTTATATAAATGCTGTGCTGAGTCAGTGCATTCTGCACGCTCAGTGCAGAAGGTAGGGTAGGATCGTTATGACTGATAGTTGGGAAGTTTGTCCTGCAGGAGTTGCCGTATCACTTTTCAAATCTAATCATTTTTCAACCTGTGTTTGGGTTTCCAACAAAAAGTTAGAATTTCAAATGGGCGTTTTAAGCCAGGGTTAGGTTTCACAGAAACGTTTCAAGCGCACCTACCTGTAGGTGGCGACATTCTCAGATCCTCCACCAGTAAGTTAGCAGTGACATCCAGACAGAATGAACGGCGGCCCAATGACAACCGAACACCTCTGCAGGACTTCAAAAGCACCAGCAGAAAAAGAAAAACACACCAACAACTGGCCTTGTGTTCTAGTCGCACATCTACTCCGTAAACAAACACAGCGTAGCTCAGCCTCTGATTAGTGCACGTCCTGGCTTAGCGGTACCCTTTTTGTTTGCAATCAAAACTTCTTTTGAAAGTAGAACCATTGCACTTGGAAAGCGTGGTGCCAAAATGACAAGCAGCAGGCCTTCCTGGGCAAACGCCGGCCAAATAAAACACCCCGCGGCCCCTCCTGTGCCGTTACGGGCAGGAGACGACAGGCGCAGAACACACTTGGACCTGTGTCCATACCTTTGCGTCTTTAGATGGGAGGATATTATTTCTCTTGATGATGTTTGTGCAGGATCAGATGGCTTTCAAAGAGAAACCTGATGGAAGTAGCCCATCGTTTTCATGTGCTAACATTATCTTTACAGCATCGATATAATTAACGCCAAATAAGGCAAGTAAGGACCGAAAAAGATACCTACCTACATTCCAAAGTACCTACAGATCTATTTACCTACTGATTACATTTAAACTACATAATAATATATACCTAGTACTACCTACCTACCAACCAACCGTACCTTTTAAAATATCTAACTACTCATCCATAGATACCGGTACTTAATAAAATACCAACCGAATAATACAAGTGCCTACTAGACTTTACACAGATCTGATTGGGCGGATTGGATCGACAGATATTTTGCATTTTATGTAAAATTGGCGATCGGCTGTAATTTCATAATTTCCCCATTGATCAATGATGTCATTGATTAGATCCACAAAACAACACAATCTCATTCACTTCACGAACAATTTAACAATCTGTTGCTTTTTTTCCCCCAATTCTTTTAAAATATGTTTTTTTAATTTGAGTTTTATATGGAGTGAGGGTGATTGTGTTTTTTTTTTGTTTGTTTTTTTGCATCCCTTGAATTTTTATTAGCATTTTGGGAGAATTTTTAGCGTTTAATTGTTTTTTTTCCCCATTTTTTTCCCTATTTGTAGGACTGGCAAATAGCAAGGGTCGAAAGTACTTTAAATAAACAAGTTATTTAAACAGATACAGTATGTTCATCCTTCTTCGGAATGGTGATAGGTCATCGTTATTATTATTATTATTATTATTATTATTATTATTATTATTATTATTATTTTTAATCCTTTAAATTCGTTGGTTGGTGATTGGCTCTAAAAATCCTAATTGTGTAAAGCCTACCTACCTTACTAATAAAGTGTCTCGAGTACGAACCTAACGAAGAGAGTATCTACCTACACGTAGCTACCAAACAAACTGCCTACAGTATTCGCAAAGTGCCTACCTACTGAACAAAGTATTTACCCAACTACGACATAATCCACAGTTTACCGATTTATGTACCTATCAACCTACCTGCCATGTCTCAAATGTACCATGCCTATACTCCCCCTCCACTCACTTACCGTCTATCCTATGAGACTAAACCGTGAGCCCTGGAACGTATATTTAGAGACTTGCATTTACTCAACTAGTACCAGACATTCCCTAAGAGACAGGTTCTCTTTGGCTCTGATGCCTCAATTCCACTTTCCCCGGCCACCCAAGACTTGGACGCGATCCAACATCCAATCACGACATTTACATCTGGAAACCCCGGGACCCTGATGATGTGTGCCCGCAGCACCCCCACTTTCAAAATGTCACTATATGTTCATTCCAAACAGCCACCCACTTTTCACATTTTCTTTAGACTACTCTAACATAAGAACGTATTTGTCCCCATGGTAATCTAATGAATGCACAATATGCCTCTTTATCTTTAACCCCACCCTCCTATATGAGTTTTTTTTTTTTCTCCACCCCGCCGCCGTAAGGCTTGTGGGTGACCCCGCTCACCCCCTGCCTGTCACTCTCCCAGTTTAATCTGGTAATCTGGAGCGGAACAGCGGCCTCTATGATCACTGGCGGGTCGGGTTCGGCGCACGCATACCTTCCTCCGGCGGTGCTCAAGGAGGGGGGGGGGGGTACGTGGGAGTATTTATGGAGGTAATCCGCATCTCCGACGAGGGTTTGTTACTAATAAGATCAGGGCCAAGGGGGATGGCGCGTACGGGTGGGCTCGGGCATGGAGAAACGTGGCCTTGTACGGGAACGTTAACCGGGAACACTTAACTCCCATCTCAAGACTTCACAAATCTGAGATTAATCTACAGATAGGGCAAGTATTCGGTGGGTATTGAGGAGAAATGCCCGATGTTTTACTTTTACATACCATGCGGTGGAAGAGTATTTCTAAAATTGGAGAAATGAAAGAATAATAATGAAAGAGATTAAGGGCAAAATGAATGACCATTTAATAAAACATCTATAGGACTGCTTGCCGACATTACCTACTGAATAACATGAAGTACTGACATACTAACTACCAGAGGTGGGCATTCCATCAGTACTGACGAAAGTTTTTCTGAAAAATGACAAATGATGATAAACTGACTGACTAAAACTGACGGATGCGGGTTTTCGTTACTAACAGGGTCAAGTACTGACGGACGTCTCAGTCCGTCACTGATGGACAGCTATTCTGATGACAAATGACGAATGACACGGACTGATGGAATTCTCACCTTTGTCTATCGTTTGTGATGACAGAAGCGTGGTTAAAAATACTTTTAAATCTCAAACCGTGGTAGGGTTTTTATTTCCTGGACCTGGATCTTCCATCTTTGCTGACATCAGGAGCGGCTGAGGGTTCAGTATCTTGCTTGAGGACACTTTGACATGATCACAAGGGCTGAAGATCGAACCCACAACCTTTGGGTTGGGAGACGTCCACTCTACCACCTGAGCCATGCCACGCAGACAAATTACAAATTAACCTTGGTTGCTTCAATATGTTTTGATTCAACAAGCAATAATATCTAGAGTTCGGTTAACTGGTAATGTTAGGGTGGTTAAGGTTATCATGTTTGTTAAAATAATGGATTAGGTTTGGCTTGGCTTGAGTTATAGTTAGGTGTTAGGGTAATCATGGTAAGGTTTTAGGGGTAGAGTTAATGATTGTGGTTGCCAAAAACCTCCAGTGTCGTAAATTTCAACACTAACTATACTCCCGAGACATATGCTATCCTTTAACGTCTACATTTCCATGCAGGGATGCCTCTGTCCAATCTCAAAGATCACAATCCAGCCATCTTTTTTAACTCATGGCTATCATTAAATCGAGCCAGGCAGCTGGCCTGCTGTTGGGATCGCCAAGCTTTAAATCAAATTAAAATACGATGTTGGAAGCGATTCTTTTTGTGTGTGGCGAGTAAAATGGAAAATTGTTACATCAGAAGGGCAACTCGACTGCAATCAGACCACAGACGAGGTCAGTTCGGGTTATGGCCGGAGGACGTCCTTTCGCTGTTAGCTCTGGTTTTTTGAGGCAAACACAAACAGAGTGTGTTTTTAAGCGCAGCTGTAGACGTCCTTTCAAGTCGTCTCACTTTAATACGCGTGAAACATTATAGCTGAACCGCGCCGCGCTCAGACCAACACGCCATGTGCAGTGCTTGTTATTGAAATATAATCATCAGCCACTGAGACCAAGAAAGTCTACCACTGCCATGCGGACAATTTCCCTTTTCTATTTAGTTTAAAAAAGACTGCCGGCAGCAGCATCCCTCAAAACAGAGTGCTGCCCTATAAGTAGCTGCTTCAACGTTTGCTATACATAACAGTGCAGCCATTTCTTCTTCTGGTGAGTAACAAGATGTTTGGACAAGGCAGTGAACGAGATTTGGAGTGAGTCGAGTTCAACTTGTTAAAAAACACCAAATCTGACAGATGCCCTTCCATCCTGGTCCTGTAAGTGGCAGTTCCACATAAAGGTTCTGAAAATGGACCAGTTTTTGATTTATTTTCTACAAAGTGTGATCAGATTGGTTATGTACAAAAATCTTCAATCAACTGAAATGGCCTGCCCACCAAATTACCACCACTCAAATGGACCGACTAAGCAGTCAATAACCAACCAAATGACTGGCCAAATAACAAAACAATAAAGCAAACACCTAGCCAGCCAACATATCAAACATAACATCCAACCAACAACTAAACCTAGCAACTTGCCAAACTTCCAGCCTACCAGCTCGTCAACCAATCACCCAAACAAGCTTGCCTTCAAATTAACCAGCCAGCCAGCAAACCAAGCATTCAAACAACCAAGAAATGACCTGGAAACCAGTATACGACCAACCAACTAAAATACTTATCAAACCTACCAACCATGCCCTGCGATTGGCTGGCAACCAGTCCAGGGTGTACCCCGCCTACTGCCCAAAGCCAGCTGAGACCAACCAACCAACCAACCAACCAACCAACCAACCAACCAACCTACCTACCTAATAGCAACAAGCAAGCTAGCCATCCATCCAATCCAAGAAACCAGTCAACCAGCCAGCCAGCAAATAAGCCAACCAACCTATCAAACATACCAACTAACAAACCAGCCAGCTAATGTGTCAGCTAACTAGCCAACCTGTCACGCCGCCACCGGCGTGACGGCCCATGCTTTTATTTTTGTGTCCATGTTTCCTGTCTTACCTTGAAATCCTAACTCTCCTCTCACCCCAGGTCACTTGCCCTTCCTGCCGCTCCCTAATTACCGATCCCCGCCCATGATTACCACCACCTGCCACCAATCAAGACACACAATAAAAGCCATCTGCATTCTCCCCTCCGTGCCGAAGTGTCACACATCTCAGTGCATGGAAGTGTCCCACAGTCCTCGAGTCCTCGTTCCCGCTGCCTTGTTGTTTTGCCTTGTTTTTGTGCCTTTTCCTCCCCAGCGGAGCGCCCTTAGTTACCCCTTGTGCCTTGAACCTTTTTTCCTCCCTAGCGGAGCGCTTTTTGTTGTCCCCTGTCCCTTTTGCCTGTTTTTTCCTCCCCAGTGGAGCGTTTTTAGTTCTCCACTTTTTGATTCCCCTTTCTCCTCTCAGGTTGAGAGGAGACAGCTGTTGGCCGGAAATAAACCTGTTACCTTTGTGGCCTACCTTTATCCTGCGTCTGAGTCCTACCTTTCCTCGTCGTGTCACAACCAAGCAACCAACTAGTCATCCAATGAGCCAGCCGGCCAACCAACAAACAAGCAACTTGACAATTTACCTTCCAACCAACCAACCAACCAACCGGTCATCTTGGAATTCAATATGGCGGATTTTAACCCTGCCTTTCATTCCATTGTAGTTTTCAATTGGCCATCTCTGTGCCATTTGTTCAGAAACGTCATTTTGGTTACCTTAAACATCTGTGAAACGCAATTGTTCTACTTGGATGACACGCTCAAGTGCATGGCACTCAATGGACAAAAAGATCCAGACTACCTAATCAAAGGTTGTACAAGACGCCTTGGTTTAGTAATTGTATGCTTCCAGGGGAGTGTGGGGGGGTTAACATGGAATTTTCGGGGTAAACTTTAAAAGGTAATTTCCATATCCTGCCTTGTTTGAAGTGAATGAAACGCACCCATTCATTGCAGGCAAACTCAAAAAAGATGTGCTTTTGAAAAAAAAAAAAAAAAACTGGCCATAAGCCCGGGAAGAATGAACATTTGTGTGCGCAGGGAAGAAGAAGAAGTAAAGGGACGCAAACTGACCGTTTTGCTCCTTGCCGCCTGGAGGGTGAAACTTGCTGACATGACTTGACTGAGCCTCCGAGCCACTTGGTTGCAGAAGCGACGCGAGAAGGATGAGGAATGATGGAGGGATCATTTGGATGAGTTGACAGGTGGTGGTGCGGCAGTGGGTTCCGGGGGGTGTGGGGGGGGCTAGGAGATCAGCAGGGGCACCGGTGCTGCTTCGGCGCACGGACGCGCGCTAGAATCCACATAATCTTCACCATCAATCCACCCGGAGGAAGGTGAAAAAGTTGTCCAAAAATGTGTAAATGAAAAGAAATTATTTATAAAAATCAACCAAGAGCGCGAATTGATTAGAAAAGTGAGTACAAATGGTTTAAATAAAAATAAAAAATAAAAAATAAAACAATCCGGAGATTAAAGTGACCTTGCGTAAAATTGCACGTAAAAAAGCGTCATTTCCCACTCGGGTTGGAGTTGTGCTGTAGTCCGTAAAAGTGGTCCTTCTGGGCTTTCTCGGTTTGTGTGCGAGACTGGCCGCTCAACAGGTGCTGGATAGAAAAAAAAAAGTTTGAGCCGGGAAGGAGGAGGCGGAGGAGGGAGGAAGAAGGAAGGAGGGAGGAACTCCCCCGGTATGTTAACTATTGCAGTGCTACGCGCAAGCAGGCAGAATTGCGCGTTCACCTCTATAGCGTCTCCAGGTGAGACAGATAATGAGGAAAATATGTGTTCAAATTTCTTACCAAATTACAACTTTTCCATTCATTAAAGTGATCATTTTGCCAGGCGGGCCCATTTTTCACTCAGAAAGCTTTAAACCCTAAGCTATTTTTCAGGCTTTTGCTCTATAATTACATAACCAAAATAAAAAGAGGTTATATCTCTCAACCACAAGGTCTATTTAAATAATTCTTGTGTCATAATAGAGGGAACACATTGAGATTTGTTCAAATGTGTAAATATCAGTACTGGTTAAAAGTAAATGAAGATGGCACACAGCACAAATGAGAATTAAATTCGTTGACGTTTGAGCTGTGTTTGAGGCATGTAAAAAATGGCTTATATAGTCTTGTAGCCCCGGTTATGCAGTTTAATTAGAAGTGCGACATCATATTCTTTCTTCTTCAAAGTCTGACAGGCCCCCAATTGGGGCGCTCAGGATTAAAGGGCTACTCATATGTTTTCATCAGGATTGAAACTATGTTGCACTTTAAATTTGATCAATTTGTTTTTGCGAAATCAGTATAAGCAATTAAATGTATATTTCAGTGATTGTCTGTGCCACAGGTCGTCTCAATGTCCATCCAAAAGAAGAGCTTTACCTTTGCTAAATATCTGAAAACTACGACCCATCGTCACCAAAATGTATATGCACATGCACTACCGCCCAAACGAAAGTCATCCATTCTCATGTCCACTTTAACCTGTAGAAATATCAAAACGATCGGCATAATATTCAAATTTGTGGAGGTGTAATAGCTTTTCCTCATAGGAGCTCACATTTAATGTAAAAACAAAACAAAACAAACAAACAAACAAACAAACAAACAAACAAAAATAAAAAAACACCCTGGTACCAATCAAGTATATGTTTTCACAGGTTGAAGCGGAAATGAAGGTTGAAGCCTTAGCATTGCATAGCATAGCATACCAAGACTGATATGGTCCCAAAATGCAACACTAAATTCTTTTTTTTAGCATACTGGTAATGACAAAACCAACTAAATATGATAGAAAGATGATTTGCAATTAAACTTTTTGTACTTGTAGATATTTATAGTTTGTTTCAGAGTTCCAATATAAAAATATGTGTACTTAGTATTGACATGACAGTTTAATCAATGAGTTGACTCTCTTTTCCATAAATATTTGCCTGCTAATGACTTTATGTTTATGCTTTATAGTCCAAATAAAGCATGATTCATCCTATCAAGATGTGCCCCTGGTGGAGGTTCCAACCTCAGAGTTGTTGTTTAGACACTTGATTGGAGATGAAACGTAACATTTAAGCTTCTACGTGACTGCGTGGAAAGACAATTTTGTTTTTTAGAACCATCTTCACTTTGTCAGATCAAAGCGCTCAACTGCTGTTCCCAATTTCCTCCCCTGTTCTACCTCATCAACTCAGTTTCATCCTATTGTTGGCCCGACAGGAGATGCCACCATGTTTACTTGCTCACCATCGAGATGATGGAGACATATTGAAGGCATTGAGGCGGTTGCGTAAGTCAATATTGCAGCCATTCCACCTTCAGATAGCTCAGACTATCACCTCAAGAAAGGTTGTATAATACTCTGCGTTATCCACCAGATGGCACTGTCCTGAAAAAAGCTCCTTACTTGCAGCTTGTTTTCATAAATAATACTTAGTTGGCATACTATAACTTTAAACAAATTTTTGAACCTGTTTTTAAATAGGATATAATATTGTACTTTATAATAACAAACAGTAATGAAAAATGTCAATAGATTGTAAAGAATTGAACAGGTTTTGCCGTAGTTTTGCTTCAATACAATGGACATTGTGATTGTGCTGCTTCTTCTGGTGTGTGCACCTTGGCCACCTGGGGGCAGTATAGCCTAATACAGACAGAGACACACACAAAGAAGACTTTCACAAATAAAGAATATTTGCTGTATTTGTCATATTGTCGTTTTGCATGTTTATCCACTGTTTGTTTTCAAATAGCTTGAAGTGTTATTATGTTGCTACGCCAATGCTTTGCGCTAGCTTGTTGATGTCATTCTCTCTCTTGTTTATTAGCATTAAGCTAAAGTGATTTCATTTCAGCAAAGCTATGCGAAATATGCCACATAATTCTTTTTATGTTTCGTTTGACTGTGAATTTCAACTTACCGTAATACCTGCAAGTGACCCAGCTGCAAGTGACAAACATGGAGTTAGCCCACTCTAGTTCTGAGTGGCTCCAACGACTTGAATGTTTGACTTTGTGGACTCCCCAGTCCCTAGTTTGGGAACCACTACTGTAAACAAAATGCACGCTGTGGTCATTTCATACATGTGGAAGAGGCCTCTTGCCTCTCCACCTGTTCTTCTTCTCCTTCTACTTCTTCTTCTTCTTCTTCTTGTGACTGTTGAGTTGACAGTACAGGCTCACATTCCAGCCCGACAAAGGCCCACAACACGTCAGCACTTCAACATTGTGGAATCCCCCTTACTTTCTCTCTCTTTGCCTCACACATGCACACACATTCTGATACACACCGGTACAGTCTGTAAGGTTTGATCTGCTGGACTATTTTGTCTCGTTTGATTGGCGCTTTCACGGTTGTCCGGTCGAGACATGTTGGGCTTTGATGCAAAGATCTATAATAAACACAGAAAATTAGAAACAAGGCCTACTTTTGTTTTTTAATTCTGGGGTCATGTACGGTCAGAGGGGCCAGACTTACAGACTTCGATGGGAATGTATACAAGAGGGAAACACGTCCCGTCAAACTAAGCAAACACATGGCAGCGGCGTCCTCACTGCAGGTGAAATAGCGTTGAAGCAGTAGCTATGTTGGTTATTCTTCATTAAAGAAAAAAATGAATATGACGAATAGGGAAAAAATGGAACAAAATGAAAGAGATGCTTTATTTATGGCTTTATTTGTTCAGATTTTAATGCATTAGTTTTTCTATAGATTTACATCATGTTACAATTTCTGTTTATCGATTGAGCTTCAGTGCATTCAGTAGATTTAATTTAATTTTTGTAGTTTCTTACTTATAATAATAATAATAATAATAATAATAATAATTGTATTTATTTATTTTTATTTATTTATTTTTTGCTGTTTTAACAACGGTCTTATTTGATGGTGGAGGATTATATTACAAATTTAAATGTCAAAAAGTTGTATGTACAAAAATAAAAATATGAAAAATCTAAAAAAAACAACATAAAAAAACTTATAAATAAAAACTATATTTATACATTTTATGCACATATTCAAATTGATATTTCCATTTATTCATTTTTTGTTGAAGATTACTATTACAGTACGCACATACATAAAAAAGTACATATTAATTTGGACTATATTCCATAAAAACATTAATTGTAATGAAATATTCATCTTATTCATTTATCATTCGGAAAAACAATAAAACTTTTAATAAAAGATTCATGAAATGATTTATGTGTGTATTGTCATGGTTACGGACAAAATGATTCAGAAAAACAATAAAACTTTTAATAAACGATTTATGAAATGATTTATATGTGTGTTGTCATGGTTATGGACAATGATTCATTTTAATTTATTTGCTCAAAATTGTTTTTATTTATTGTCCCCTGTTTTTGTTTTGTTTTGCAGATTTGTACCCGTTTTACACATTTATATTAATATGTCATTTATTTCATGTAATATTTTTCTAGATATTTGTTGTTTTTAAAACGCTGACTGGGCAGTTGTTGCTCGGGATGTAACAATATCATCAAATCATCACGAATATTGTCGTGATATGAAGGTCACGATGCAATAATTATCACAATATTTTGGGGATGTTGGCGATACAAAAAAAAGGTCACAATATTGTAAAATGAGCTCATACTAAAAAAAACAAAAACATAATATTGTGGTTTTGTATATAACAATAATTCATATAAACAATCTCTAATAACGCTTAATATTAAGGCTAATGCAAGCACACATTGAGTTCCTCCACATATTGACTCGCTTCACAAGCATATTACGTGCCTCTTCATCTGACCATTAGCGTGGATTTTAAACATAGATTTTAAAACATAGAAGGGCCAAAACATGCCTTGTGAAAATTAAACTGGACTAAAAACCTAGCCACCAGAGGTTGCTAGAGCTGCACAAATGGAACTCAACCTGACTTTTTTTTTTTTTTTTTTTTAACAGATGTGCTGTTTTCAATGTCGTGACATGATGACGACGATATATTGTGGCAGTTTTCATATCACGATATCACGATATTGCCATTATCGTTAAATCCCGAGTTGATGCAGATACTAAAATGTAAAATACAAGAAATAATAATGGTTGTTGTTGTTTAAATAGCGCTGTGCCATCACAAAAAAGGGCAAGGAAAAAAGCAGAACTTGTGGAGTTACATTGTGTCTTACTGGTAATGTGAGTAACATTGTTGAGAATTGTTGGCATCTTCACTGAACAGTACTTTAATCCAATATTATGAACTAAACCATCAATCATTACCGTGGTATGCATTGAAGGTGAACATCTGCTGATGCTTACACCTTCACAAAGTAGTTTCTTGATATCACTAGTGGAAAATATGACAACTAAGATTCCATGCTGGCATCCACAGTACAAATGTGCGTACGCTTCAGGGATGCAGTGAGTCAAGTGAGTGGAATGCACGAGTCAACGATCAATAATGAAAGGGAGAGATCAGCACACGCGGGTTGATGTCAATTGCCACTGAAACAGTCGGCTGCCCTCCTGAGGATGTGGAGGCAAAAAAATAAAGACTCAGGTCAGCATCCTATCAACGCTCGTCCTCTTATTTCGTTAGTTTATTAATTTGCACAGTACAATCAACAAATAGAAAGCAAACCTCCACCAAGGCCAAACGACCAAAACGATCTCTTCCCTTTTATTGAAAAGTGTTCCACTCCAGTCCTGTAGGTGGCGCAAATTCCATATTCACCTTTATTTGCATCTGCGCCAAAATGGAACATTGTTGAATGGAATTCTTTGGAGAGATTTTGTGCAATTTATTATTTATTGATTGTTAATATTTAACCAAGACACTCATTTATGGTTTGTTGTGTTAAAACTTTCAGGGTTTCACAATTTCTGACTTTTTTTCTTCTTTGGTCACAGCAAGAACTCGATTGATTGATCACGTGATGCTGCTGAGGCCAAGGAGCAAATCAATAGTCATTGCGGCCCCTCTGACAAGCCCCTAATTTAAACCGTTAGTCTTTAATCGTTCGTGGATTAGCATACTTCTCCGAAAGAAACCTATTTGTCTTTAAAGAATATCTTATAAGGGACATATGATGGAAAATGTATTTTCCCCCAAATATATAACATTGAGAAATATGCAGATCAAAGTCCAGTTATTTTTTTGCCACTTGTATTTTGAACAAGTAGTAATCAAACTGTCAAAATGTGAAGTAAGAAATATTTCATAAATAATATTTGTAAAATACCTCGGGTGCCATATATTTTGAACAATTTAATATGCCTTTTGTTTGTCGCTGTTGTTTTTTTAAGTTAAAAAATGTGGCCCTTGGGCACAAGACGTTTGCCCACACCTGATCTTTGTGCCGTATTCAGGTGCTGCCTTCAGGGACAAGTTGAAAGTACGTTCTCAGAAAATACCCCGAGTGACTGTTCCAAACTGTCAAAGTCTAACGTATACATCAAATCCACATGAACACACAAATGAATGCATTATGTACGATCCAATGAATCTGCTTTCCCCACGGAATCCACCACTATATTTTACGCTTCCGTGATACGCCTGAAGCGTCCGCAGAGTGCGTCGGTCCACAGCGAGTCACGTGATCGCCTCACAGCAGCGGCAGAAGCAGCAGGGGGGCGGGGCCAGAGGCGCGTTCTCTCTCCTTGGTGCTGATGGGACGCGGTTTTCTGCGCAGCCGCTACTGCGCATGTTGCATGACAGGTGCGCGCGCGCGAACCATCGAGCGAGCCTCCATCTTGGGCTTCCGTGAGTATCCCAAATCTCTCCACCCCTCCAAAAAACACAACAACAACCCAAACAACAGCACAGCGGTGCCGCATCCAAGATGCCGCATGGGGAGCGATGATGTGACTCTCCTTTAAAGACAACAGCTCTCCAAAGAAGGACGCAAAGAAGCCCCCCCCTCCGGGGGAAGGAGGATGGAAAGGAGCAGCAGCGGCTGGTCGGGAAGGCGCCGTTAACGACGATTAGCCCCAGCTAGCTTCCGCTGGTCGGTCCAGAGGGGAGTTTTTCGACAAACGTCTGTCAGGTGACGAATCAGACTAAACGCTTTGATGTGATGCTCGTAATGTTTACGTTCGTGACGTGTGCTGGCCGCCATTTTAGGGAGGGGGGGCTCCTTGTGTACGTGTTAGCGTGTGCAGGCAGCCCCCTCTTCACTCCCGTCCCTCCCCAACATGGTGGTCGCTGTTTGCTCTCCAATGCAGCAGCCTCCGTTGCATGTATGCGCTTCAAATGGTGGCTTACGTTTGTTTTTATGTACACAAGCTGGTCACGACATTAGGTACACCTGCACAAGCTAATACAAGAGCTATGTGGCCTTGCTAGAATGGCACCTTTGAGCTGACCTCCGCCAAGGTCCAAAGTTGTACACTTTTTAAAATTTATTTATTTATTTATTTTTATTTCTTTATTTTTATTTTTTTTTAATACATATTGCACCTCCACATGCCAGTTTTGGAACAGACCTGTGCCTAATATTTTGGTCGTACTGCATTACTGCGACCATATCAACGTATATATTAATTGTATTAAATTATGTTTACTTCATTTGGCAGCACTGGCACACAGTAGTTGACACTCACTCTAATGTTTGATTTTTTTTTTAAATTTTAATAATAGAAAATAATGGTCCCAAATGATTACTTCATGGGCAGCATGGAGGTTGAGTAGTAGTAAGCACATTTTTGCTTTACAGTTGTTACTCAAAATCAACTGACTTGTGCTCCACCTCACTTCCTAATTAGGACTAGTCTATAGAAAACTACAACATAATTACCATTGACACTTAAACCAATGATTCAGTTGTGTTCTTCGGGGTCTCAACATGCCGGAAAAACATGTTTTTGTGTGTGTTTTGGGGGTTTATGTTTGATCGCTCAAAAATTTACTAAGTAGGGCTATCTGAAAGGTAGAAAAAAAAAAGGGAGACTGACACCAGTGTTACAGATCAAAATTTAATTTGGTGGTCGATCATCATAACAGGACTCATGAAAAATTGTCAAGGACTTATGCCTGGCATTAGGTATGGGCCAGTACAGATACCAGGTATCAGTAGTGGGCCTATATATATTATTTTAAGGTATTGGGTACTCTGTTGATACCAGCAACCAACACTTGAGGCAAAAAAAAAAATCTGACATTGCTTAATTTATGTTAAAACTAGTAAAGGTATCAGTACGTGGTACTCAAAGAGTGAATACTCACACTGGTATTGGTCTTTAAAAAAAAAAAAAAAAAGTGGTCTAAAGCATCCCTACCTGAAATTGACCAGTTTGGTCTGAAGCAGTCATTTTGACCTCATACTTAGCAAAATTAGACTAGGTAATTGGACTAAATCAGCCCCAATTGGTATTAGAGTGAGATGACTGAGGACAAATTGAGAAGCTTGTTCATGTAGAACAAAATTAGCCTCTGACACTCGTGTCACAGTTGAGTCAAAATTCTATCTTGTGTGCACCTTAAAGTTTGATGATCATTTTGAGAATTCTTGGCAAGTTAATACTGTTAGTCCTGACATTTTCGATTGATGACACTGTTTTGAGGGAATTCCAGGGCTTGACTAACTCCACCTAGGGGGATTATTTAAATAAGATGCAATCAGAAGCAGGTATCCTACACAGATGGGCAACACTAAATTGCAAAGCTTTTTTTTGTTTTGCCTAGGCTGTACAATGTAGGCACAAGCATTGCATCAAAATTTGATGATCATTTTGAGGATTTGCCTTAAAAATGGGTGTGCAAGGGCCCATTTATCATTGCTGACAGCTTTAATAATGTTTGGTTCTTGTGGGCATACCTACCTATCATAACAGGACTCACAAAAAAGCTAGAAATTAAACAGAAATTCTGCCATTTTGATTGAGTACAAGCGATAAAACGTTGGCAAATTCCTTCTAGAAAATTATTCGAAAAGATCCCCATTTAGAGGCAGCTATTCTGGACAGAGCAAATGCCCATTAATTATTGTTTTCAGTAGCTCTATTCCCATGTTTTATCTACAGTATGTGGTGCTCTATTGTCCTTGGAGACTTAATACAGCTCATGCTTGTCTGTCTGACTCTTCCACTCCGTGTAACACAGTCAGCTCTATAAACACTGACATGATCAAACAGAACGAGGGCGATCTTGTTCATTGGTCGCAGAGAGATGACTTCAGCCAGAGGCAAAGTCACTTGTGAAAGATTTCTGGTTAGCTCGCAGGCTTGAAGGCATGTCCAGCCGCGTTTTAATGATGTATCAACAGCGTTTGTTTAGTTTTTTTTTCTATGAAGTGCACTCTCTTACCGCCATTGGCTGAATTTGACAACAAAGCTATAATTGTTTCTTAATTGAAAGCCTGAATGGAATACTGCCTGTTACTAAGGCACTCTTGAGTGTTGTCAACCATGTGGGAAATTATCGAGTAGTCAATATTAGGGCTGCTACATTTTTCATTAATTAATTCAATTAAATTGTGGGGAATAGTATGTCTCCTTCAATCCTGTGAGCTGAGGTTTTGCATAGCACTAATAACAGTTGAAGCTTTGTAAAAAATATACAGTAGGGGCACATCTTTTTTTTTTTTTTTTTTTTTTTTTTTTTTAAAAGACAGATTATGTGCACGTGAGTGCTTGAAATTGCATTAATTTTTTCTGATTATTGCATTTCATTTCAACCACATATTGTAGAAACAACCTTTGCTTGGATATAGCAGCATATAGTTTCTCTCTATCACCTTTTAGAACAGGGTTCACCAATTCCGGTCCTCTAGGTCTGGAGTCCTGCAGGTTTTAGATGTTTCCGACCAGTAGCACACTTGATTCATATAATCAGCTCATCAGCATGCCTGATAACAATCCTGATCTTTATTATCAGGTGCGTTGGTAGGCGGAAACATCTAAAAGCTGCAGGACTCCGGACCTCGAGGACCGGAATTGGTGAACCCTGTTTTAGAGTAACATGCCAGGTCAGAGTTGGAAATCAGAATCGGTTCACAATTGCATTACCTGGATAAATAAAGGTTAAATTACAAACACAATTTTTCATTCCTGCCATTTTTTAACATTCAACTGCAATACTATATTTCTAACGGTCTTGACATGCTTTTAAATGTAACCTGTAACACAAGACATTTCAGTTATGCGTTCTCTCAGTCGGAACACTGAGAGCCAAAAAATAACCCAGACAAGTAGGAATATCGATGCTACCTCTCTGTGTTAACTACACAATAGACTAAGTAAAAAGAAATACAAGACTGCTTTTATATAACAGGCAGGTGTGTAACGTTGGTGCATACAAGTACTGCATAGGCATCCAGTATACTCACAGATTAATTGAAGCAAAGCAAAACTACTTCATGGGCCAAGGAAGATATTTTTACATTCTGGCATAGCAAGGTTCTAACTGGATGGAGTTCACTCGAAGGACAGGTCCCACTCCTGTCCTAATTAATGATGCAGCATTGACCTAGCCGAGGCAAGGTGGAGTTAAAATCTGTGTACTGGGCAATGGTGACGACGTCTACTTATGAATATGATGATGAACGAGCAGCAAGGAGCGGGTGAGGAGGTCTGGGCCAAGAGAGTCCGTCTAGACAATAAACTGTGATCGTTAATGCGCGGGATGCAAGTTTGGCTGCGACATCCCTGTACTGTTACGCCGACGACTGCATCATACGGTTGATTTATGACTCCTATTGTTGCGTACATGGACTGTTGCCTCTTAATAGATATGCTGTGTTTGTATTCTCACGCATGGAGGCCAAGGGTTGGCTGTACGTTAAACACACAGGATCAAATTGTATTGTTGATGGCGGCGCGTGCGATGGAGGTCTTGCACTTAACTGCTCCGCTAAATCGACGCTAATTTGAGGTGCCCCTGTTTGGAGGTCACATTGCTCCAACGAGGACTGAATCATGAATCAGTCAAGGTACTCAAATTGATTGCATTTCACGCCTTGGGAGTGTCACTTTGATTTATTTACATTTTGGGATGATTGCTGGGCTCCAAAAAAGAGATACTTTTGAAAATAGGTACACTTTCCGTCCAACAGGATTGTTTGGTTCACTTTAGAAGTACTAGTCAGTAGTCACAACATTTATTATTATTATTATTATTATTATTATTATTATCATTATTATTATTATCATTATTATTATTATTAATGTTTCATATTTTAATTACACAAAGACCCCCCCTGAAAAAATTCTAATTGATTGATCAATCAAATCAAGAAGTTTTGTTTTTATTTTTCCCTTCCTCCCATTCTGGAAGTCACCATTGACCAATGAACCTACCAATATCCTACCAGTGTGCTTGGGTGCCAAATAGTGGGTACTCCATACCACACAGTTATTCTTGGTCTAATTCGCCTTTTGATGCTTTTTCTGCATTTCAAACCAACACTATACCCCTTTTTGGCAGGCATTTTGTGGGGTCATGTCACTGTATGATTTGTCCACCACCTTGGCAGCGCAACCTAGTTAAAACCAGAGCATCCTCGCAATTGTTTTAAAGTGTCCTAATTTGTATATATGTACCCCGCCAGGCTCCACTCGACACACAGGATGGGTGTCAAGAAGAAGCTGGTGGTCTTCCTCCTTGTCCTGTGCGTTTGCTTCCAAGGGGCATCTGCCAAAGAGAAGGGAACCAAGAAAGGCAAGAAGAAAGGGAAGCAGGTTTACTGCCCGTCGTAAGTACAACAAGCAAGCACAACAGCAACACAAAACTTGCACCATTGCTGTGGGCCAGATTGCTCTACAATTTAAAACAAATAGTGGTTATTTACTTAACCCCGGATAGGGGGTGGGCAGAGGAAATTTTACCAATATGATAAAATGTATGTTGAGTTAATGTGCCACTATAATTCCGAACATATTAGTGGTCCACTACTCACAAAATGGCACCTATCCACAGGTATTTGCTGATGCCAAGTCACATTATTTCCTCTTTCTGTAACACCTGAAAATGCCAGAAGATGGCATCTAATAGGAAAGTTGCACATTGGTGTCAACTAGGAATTATATGTCTGTGACAGCTTAACTGAGGGAGGAGTTTTGTATGACCGGGAGGAGCCAAATTTAGCCTTGGTTGTTAGCGAATAAGTTCAGAGAAAATCTTAGTTCATTTAAAAGAAAAAAAAATTACAAGTTCACACTCCTGATTGACTTGATATTTTTCCTGAGGTGAAAGTTGGCTCCCAAAGAGCCCCGAAATGAAGTGTGGGAAGAATAGACCGGAGAGTCTGACATCTTTTGTTTGACCAACTAAAGCGGCAAACGGCTCATCAATGTCCCAACAGGCCCTGTGGTATCTGCACAAGTATAAACGTCTATATGTACTGTATACTGTATATATGGTATCTTGAAAAGCTGCCTTAAATGGTAACAAATGTAGTGTAAGCTGTGTGACGACATACTTCACGTCTTTTGTGGAGCCACTTGGTTCCACTTTAGCTGCAGTGCTTGTTAAAAGAGCGAGGCTGGGGAAAAAAAATGAGGAGGTTTATCGGGTGGGAATTGTGTGTTTTACTTTGATCATGGCAACAACACACACATACACACACAGTGCACAACATTCCTGCAGAGCGCTCACACCGATTTTGTGTGCGGGATAACGTTTATATAATGACATGTAAAGTGCTTGGAGAAGGGGTGGGGGTGCGGAGATTCTTTGGCAGGAGCTTTCATTGCCACCCACGGGGGGAGGCTTTCTCTTCTCTGCTCGACTGCCAGACCTGCTTCTGCTGCCTCTCCGCCTCCGCCATCTAAACATCCCAAACATCCGCACTCTCTTTATATGTTGCTGCGGCGGCTAGCTACAAAAGGAAAAAAGGATTTTTTTGGGGGGTGTAGATTCTTGATAAGCAGAGCTCAAGCAATCAATCAGATCAAGTGACTCAGAAAATGGTTATTCTGTTCCCTATACTAAATTGTTATCTGCGTACACATTATATATACATGATAAAATACAGATTAAAGAAGATGTATTAAGCTTTTTTTTTTTTTTTATTAAATATAACAGTTCCCAGGTGTCTTAACATGTAACAAGATATGCACCCTCTTTGTATAGCCTGACACATTCCCACAAGGTGGTCCTGTTTCATGCAAATGAGACAACCCCCTCTGCAGAATTTTGAAAATATTTTTCATAAAGTTCATATTTTAAGAGAAAAAGTACTATATATGGCGAAAAGGTTGTATGTGTCTGATTCATATTTTGAATTTAAAAAGTATATTTCTTAGAAAAAAGTAATATTTTAAAGAAACAAAGTTGTATATTTTCAAAGAAAACAAATATTAGAGACAAAAGTTTTATACATTGAGAAAAATGTATTTTTAAAAAACGTCACACTTCAGGAAAACTGGGAATATTGGATTAAAAGTCTTTTTTTTTTTTTTTTTGTAGAAATAAGTTGAATATTTTTGATAAAAAAAAAAAAAAAAGTATATTCAAGAAAAAAAGTCATATGAAAAAAAAATTCACATTTGCACTACTGTGACAACCAGAAGATAGCCATTAAGACTCTAGAAGTCTGGATTGTTGATTGACTGGTGATGCAGCACCTAATTCGACTTGTCAATTGATGTAGCAGATGTATGCTTCACAGTGCATGGACCCAGTCAGTTGCAATTTGATAAACTTTCAGAAAGCCTTACTTAGATACTCATTTTCAAAGCTTGGCATATAAGTTGATTTGTTTATTTCACACTTAATTGGTTGGCAGGCACTTTACAGACACATCTCTTTGTATACAAGACATTCAAAATTAATATAGACATGATTTAATACACATGGAAGATGCTTTGACTTTTGCCTTTTAAAGTTATTCAGACGTTCTTCAGCTGAAGGACAGATCGCGTCAATTTCTGTCCGTTCCCATTGTTTGGGTGGTCCCATTTCAGCCAGACGCTAATGGAATCCACCACCGGTAGTCCCTCCTGAAGTCCTAATTGAATCAGAGTGGAGAGCTGCTATGTGACGGCCCTATGCTCTCCTTTCTTTCTTTTTTTGTTTGCAGGCAACTGTCATCCGAGGATCTGGCCCGTGTGCCTGCCAATTCCACCAGTAACATCTTGAACAGGTTACTGATCAGCTACGATCCCAGAATACGGCCCAACTTCAAAGGTTAGTCCGAATGCCTCTTCATCTCCGCCATCTGTCTGTCTGGCTTTTTTACGAAGGCCGCCGGATTGCCGGTGTCAGGCTAATTTCACAACGGCTACTCGGAACGTCTTCTTCTGGATCCATCTTCACTCCCAAGCAACATCCGGGAGAGCTCAAGTGTTCCAACATGTCTCAGATTGGCATGCGTTGCTGTGTTGGAGGGAAAACGTATTGAGGCCGTGTTCAAAATGGATGCTGAAAATCAGTCAAGATGGTCATCACATTTTCCAGATCGGATTTTCCTTGTTATCACTTGTTTAGTCAGGTTTTTTTTTTTTTTTTTGCAAATGTTTCCACAATTGTCATAGCTTATTTTAACGCGTTATTATTCCATATACAGTAAATACGGCGGCAGTTCTGTTTCATTTCTTGACATTCTATTGAATTGAACCATTACTGTATGTTTTTACAATATTAAAGAGTGCAATTTCCTTGTCCCCTCTTAATCCAATTAGATTGGAAAGCCAACTCACGGGCAAAATTGTCCCATGTTGTTGCAATTGGATCTCTTTTGATTTTGGTATCTGGATTTTGGATTTTGGTATGATCACTAAAGTCGATGTTCCTTGCCACCGATACGCCAGTTGAACTGTTTAAGCCATCGCAAAACAATTATCAGACTATGTTTGGCAGAAGAAGACTTTTAATTTTGTAAATCGTATCCGTAAAACAAACTCGGCACAAGCGTCAGTTTGCACACTTTATACAGCGTGCGGCACGATAAACATTCAGCCTCCAGCCACGAACGTCCCAGAAGAAGCGGCGAACGTTTGACTGATGTCCTCAGCAAGTCGTCTTCAGTCGATCCTTGGATACTTTCCGTCCTCGGGGGTCCTTGGCAAGAGTAGTCGGTGGGCCCGCGCTTCCGCCAGCCCAATCGACCGACCGCCTCCGCGAGCGAAACATCTGCTCTCCATTCCACAGTGACCCCCCAAAGTCATCCATTAGCAGCGTGTCACGATCTCTCCAAAAAAAAAAAGTGTGCATTCCTTTGAGCGAAGCTTATAAAAACCTTTTGCTTTGATCAAGTTGAAGCTACTCTAACGTATCTTAAAAAGCAAAACACATGACCTCACTCATGCCATCTTTTTGTTTCAAACGCAGGAATCCCCGTGGAAGACCGAGTGAACATTTTCATCAACAGTTTTGGCTCGATCCAAGAGACGACCATGGTGAGCATTTACCTTGACAAGCCATATTTCAGTCAGTCGGCCTGAAAAAGTCATTTATTGCATTAGTGTGGGCAAATTCTCATGCCCTTGCTCATTGGATGGCTTCATTTCTGATCAAGGAAGCACACTTTGAATGCTAATAATGAAGGGACAGGACTCAAGGACAGTGCAGGAAACAACCAAGTGAGGTCTTAAAGTTGACATATGCTACTGTGGATCTGACACTTGTGAATTTTGCTATTCAGCTCCTTGTAACAAAGCTGTGCAAAAGTGGTGAAACGTTGAACTATGGACATGTTCAAAAGTTAAGAGAAGGTAAAATTAAATTCACTTGTAAAGGTTTATAGTGCAATTTTGGTTCAGCCTGACATTTCAACTTTTTTTTCCAGTAGTGTATGATGTGTTAAAAAAAAGAAAACACTTATATAACATTGCCAACATTTCCAAGGATTAAGAATTACTGCAGTTTACAGGTCACCCACTTTTGTCTAGCTTCTGTTTTAAGGTGGGCTATGTCACGCGGGTGAGCCACTGCTTACCCTGTCTCACTCAACTCCAAGTCTAATTCAACTAATTCTGACTTGTGACCATAAACTTGAGGTACAAGCACATCGTAATGCTAAGGGAAAGACCATAGGCAAGCTAAACTGTATTTGCAATACTGTAGATAAGCTAACACAATTAGCAACAACATTGTAACGTAAAACAGATTTTATTTTTTTGTATTTTTTTCATCTAGAATTTTTTTTATTTTTTTAGGTTGATACCTATTCTGATATTTGGCAGAATAAAAGGTAAGATAACCAAATAATGGTCTGATTAAAAAAACAAACAAACAAACAAACAAACAGAACAAAATGTAATGAGTGAAATAACTTCCCCTTCCTTTGGTCCAATAATGTTTACAATAACAACATCTTGAACTACAGTCAGGAAATTAATTTTTGCTTTACAATACTTTGTCCATTATTTGTTTAACTTTACAGTAGAGACGCTCCGAATTGTCCCTAGGTGTGCTTGTGAGTGTGGATGGTTGTTCGTCTCTGTGTGCTCTGCGATTGGCTGGCAACAGGTCCAGGGTGTCCCCCCCGCCTACTGCCCAGAGCCAGCTGAGATAGGCGCCAGCACCTCCCGTGACCCTTGTGAGGAATAAGCGGTCAAGAAAATGGATGGATGGATTTACAATAGAGAGAACAATTGGCTCAAATTAGCAGATTTTTTTTTCTGCATTTTTTTTTTTTGAGGGATTGAATGTCATTCATTACCTTATGAATGACGTAATGTGCAAATAATATATATACCGATCCAACTTAATCTGCCAGCCGATTAATTAGTCGGGCCCTATTTTGAGTAACGAGCATTTCACAGAACAAATTTACCTCGTATCGCAAGGCACTATTGTACTTTACAGGCTTTTGTTACCATGACAACAGGGGGTAGGGACATTTATCCATGGGGATATTGCTGCAACTGTGACAGCGACATTGCAGAAAACACTCATACAGTAGGCGGCATCCCATTTCTTTTACGGCTACCTACAAAAGGGCGGGGTGGAAAATTGAGTTAAACAAAGAGAGTCCGAAACCCTCCAAATGTGCAACTCGCATCCTCCCCTCGTTTCCCTCTGTTGGGTCTGCAATGTCAAGCCTCTTCCCATCTTTCACCCCCTCCCCACCCCATCGCCATGCTGCCGTTAGCACATCTATTTTTCGCTCCGAGGATGACTAATTCGACGCTGTGGCAGTTGTTTTTCTTTTACACTGGCTCAATTTTGCGATTTGCTGGCTGTGTTAAATCCCTCCAGAAGGGAAGCTTGACTCTGAGCCAAAGAAAAGATTGAGTTCCACGGCCCTGCTCCTTTTGTACAAAGGCGAAAGGTGTGTCAGAGCAGCCCCCGAGTGGACCCGAAGAAATGACAGCATGCCTTTTGAAATCTCACTAAAGGAGAAACATACTTACAGTTATTGGCACGCTGGCTCGACGCTTTGAAGCGGTTTTGTGTAACAGCCTTATGTCGAAACAAAGTATTCTTTATTTCCTGTTTTCTCTCTGAAAAAACAGAAATGACATTACTTACAACAAGAGCACAACACATTCCTCACAAGCCAAGGAACTAAACAGACTCATTTCGGCGATGAGAGACAGCTGGGAGGGATGCACGTGCATCTGAGAAAGTGATTGGCTGACAGAGCGAAAAATCCCCGACTTGGATGGGGCAGGTGAAATTGATCAGTAGTATTATAAAAAAAATCAATAAAAAATCACTAAACACACATCAAAGAAAAACATGACTCCCTGGTCCAACATTCTTGATTGTGCGTCCAGCCTGTCAAGTTCATGCCAAAGCAACAGGTGGCGCAATACTCCATCTTGTCTCCGCGGGAGGTCGAAACAGCCTTGAGAGGTTCGAGAAGGTCTTGTGTGTTTAGCGTTCCTGTCACTTTCAATCAATTGACGATCATTCCAATGGGCCAAACATGAGTAGAGGAACAGATTGTCGTCCTAATATGTGTACTGTATGTGCGTGCGTGCGTGTGCTCCCCTGGTAGAAGCACTGGCCCGCAGCAGGAAGGACAGAACTGAGTTAGTCCAGCTTGTTAGGGGTTATGGGTGTGCATGTGAAGAGGCCGTCTGGTGTGCAGCTGCAGGGCTTCTATGAAGTCAGTAGTGTGTGTCTGTGTGCGTGCGCTTGTGCATGTTTGTACAAGGTTCCAGAACATCAGATAACCTACGTATCCTTCCATGAAGAACGCATGTAGGCAACCGTTGCCGCGGCGGTCGCTTGTTGCTATCAAAGCTTGACAGGAGGTGAACGTAGTTTGAAGTACGCGTCTCCTCGAGTCATTTAACCAAAGGCATTTATTGCAATGTGATCGTAACTTGCCAGTTTTTTATGATAACCGACACTTGACACAGTCAAAATCAGTGTTAATTTTGACAAGAAATTTTAATTTAGTTTCAGTTATAGTTTTTTGACTAAAATTAATTAATAATAATTAGTCATAATTTAGTAATCTGGTTGTATTTTAGTTTTAATCCAATTTTAGTCGACGAAAATAAGGAGCAATTTTAGTCGAACAAAAAAGCAATTTCAGTCGACTAAATTGACAGGTTAGTTGATATTTTCCTTCAGCGTACATTTCAACTTTTATATAGAAAATTTTAGCGCACATATTTGTAACTGTAGTTTAACACGCAAGACACATTTAATACAACGGTGTCTTTTATTAATTGTTTCAATGAAACATGATGAACTGACAATAATATAACTTAGTTTTCACCTAAATAAAAAAAAAGTGAATAATTGCTTGAGATGAATCTTACAGCTGCACAATGAAATAAATTAAATAAATTAATTACATTAAATTACGTTAAATAAAATGCAGTAACATTGAACAGTTTCTGAGTGGTTCTTTTCGCCAACCCGCATTTTATTCCTTCTGATTGGATTGTGTGAATTTTTGTCACTGTATTGTTTTCATTTTCGTTTTAGTCAGACAAAATTGTCAATTTTAGTTTTTGTTATAGTCTCAGTCTCTATTTTAGTTTTTGTTTAATTTTTATCTGAAAAAAAAAAAATTGTGACAAATTTTTCGGCAACGAAATTATCACTGGTCAAAATGAAGACAATGCCGAGAAATAAAAAAAAAAAAATGCAGACAAATCCACTGGCCTTTGCTTATTGCTCCTCATGCCAGTTATGACAAGCACCATCCTGCACAGTCGAAATAACCACAAGTTACTTCGTATAATCCGCAGGACTACCGAATCAACATCTTCCTACGGCAGCGCTGGAACGACCCGCGGCTCAAACTGCCGCAGGACTTCAAGTCGGACTCGCTGACGGTGGACCCCAAGATGTTCAAATGCCTGTGGAAGCCCGACCTGTTCTTCGCCAACGAGAAGAGCGCCAACTTCCACGACGTCACACAGGAGAATATCCTCCTCTTCATCTTCCGCAACGGCGACGTGCTCATCAGTATGAGGTATCTCACTTCAATAGTTAGAAGAATGTGCTTTGCTGATGGATGGGAAGTTTTCTAGATGGTTCTTTCATAACAGGACGTTGGGATGTAACCGTATCCAAACATCACGTTACGATATCACAATATGAAGGTCACAATATGATAATTATCATGATACTGTGGTGAGGTTACCAATGTAAAAAAGGTCACAATATAATAAAAAAAATAAGCTCATACCACAATATTGTGTTTTTGTACATACCCGCAATGCATATAAACCACTTACAATCTCTAATAAGACTTAATATTGAGGCACTTACTTGCTAGAGTTCCTTGACATATTGACTCGGTTCACAAGCATATTACGTGCCCCTTTTTCTGACCATTAGATTTTAAAGGGATTACACTATAGTATTTTAAGTTCTTCCAACAGTTAACTATCAGCATATAATGATTAAATCTTACCTTTGACACCATGGCGATGTAATTTTTATGAAATATTAGGTGGTTTGCTGCTTAGTTTTGTAACGCGGAAGTGAAACGGCCGGTTCTGTAAAACCCCGCCTCTCCCCGTGTGATTGCCGCGCCCCCGGCTAGTCTGCAGTCTGCTGTTGTCGCTCTGCGTTTGAGCACTCCTCTGAGTACTCCACGCAACTTGACGCAAGCCAATTCTTCAATAAACATTTGAAACAAAACGGCTCCTTGCCGCAAGAAATCGTGGAGGAGGAGGGGAGGAGAGGGAAGAAGGGAGAGGAAAGGAGGAGAAAAAAATAATTAAAGCTGGGCTGGTTTCGAACCCGTGACTTGCTGTTCACAGAGCAAGCACATTAACCACTATACTATTTGTTCAGTTAGGTTCCAAAGTTTTATTTGTAGTTTACACAAGTGTCAGCCAGAACCTTTGTGGCCAGTTGTCATTGCACTCTGGCGTTGCAGATGTGAAGGATAATTGATTGCTTTGAATTCATTTAGATAGATTGTTTACTGATAAAGGCTACTTCTGTCACTATCCCATGGAGGTCTCACAGAAATAGGGTTTTAGTTTTAGTCCACCTAGGCGGTGCGGGTGTTGGGTCCGCACCTTATGCTGTCATAAAGTGAGCACTTGCTCGTTTTCTCAGGTTGGGAGGGGCTGGTGCTTGGAGAGCAGAATGATCTAGAATTTCTCGTAGAGGGGCGAATAGAGGAAAACACCACTTCTGTCATGTTTTTTGTGAGGAATTAGCATTTAAACACTGCTAAAAGCGCCAAAAAGTTGTTGTTGTTGTTTTTTTTAATGTTGCTGTCTCTAGAAGGGCCAAAACATGCCTTGTGAAAATTACATTGCACTAAAAAACAAAACAAAAAAAAAACAAAAAAAACTAGCCACCAGAGACTGTTAAAACTGCACAAATGGAAATCAACCTGATGTTTTGAACAGATGTGCTGCCTTTAATATCGTGACATGACGGCGACGATATTGTGGCAGTTTTAATACCACAATATCACGATATTGCTGTTATCATTACATCACTAACAGGACATGAAAAAGTCTCAAGAACCTGAAATTGTGTATGAAATTGTGTTTTTATGGGTGACTTCCAGGGTGCGTACTTTAGCAAACTGGTCAAGGCTAACTTGAGCTTTTTTTTTTTTTTGCCAAAGTGAGTAGAACCCAGCCTTTAAACGATCATTTTGAGGATTCGCCATAATACAGGGGGCCATTTTTCACTGCTTGCAGATTTAATGATCATTTTTGTATCAGATCTATTTGGCGAGTGAGTCGACTTGACTGTGTGATAGTGCACAATTACCCGTGCAAAATCTAAAAGGAAAGCAATAAGGTAGTCGGATAATTTCCCCGAGGCGTCTGTAGACTGGTTGTAATCATGTGCGGCTGTAATTTCATAGTTTGTTGATCTAGAATATGCTGGCTATTAATCTCTCACAAATGAGTCCCCTGCTTAGGCGCAAATGAGACGGCATTAAAAAATATCTTCCTCCAACCCGCAGGTTGTCCGTCACGCTGTCTTGTCCGCTAGACCTGACGTTGTTCCCCATGGACACCCAGAGGTGTAAAATGCAACTGGAAAGCTGTGAGTCTTTAAAAAAAAAAAAAAAAAAAAAACCACACACACACACAAACCCTTCAGAGCTATTCCCATCTACTTTCACCAAACATTTTGTTTGTCAATCCAGTCGGCTACACTACGGACGACCTGCAATTCATGTGGCAGACTGGAGATCCCGTGCAGATGGACGCCATCGCCCTGCCCCAGTTTGACATCCGACAGGAAGACATCGACTACGGCAACTGCACCAAGTTCTATTCAGGGACAGGTACCGCTTTTGTGTTGTCATTGCACTGGATGCAGGGTTACCGCGGCAACAAGGCCAGACATAAAAATTGCCCTGTGCTTGAGACGGGCGGGAGCGCAAGGCTGATTTGAGATTCACGCTCATGTATGACATCAAACATGCCAAAAATATTAGATTTGTTATTTTTCTCTTCAATTGCTCAAAATGAATATGTACTCTCAGCTTCAGAAAGCAGGTGAGCCGTGATTGGTCGTTACCTGAGGCCTGAGCAACTGTGATGTCATTTTCAGTTGACAGCAAGTGGTAAAATAACCTGAGTTGGATAAAAACAGGTGGATGTTGCTGCTTAACTCGTACTCCATGAATCCAATATTAATCATTTAATTGTAAAGAAAATATTTGGGTTGACTTCCCCCTTTAAGTAATGATTCAATTATCGTGTATTTTGCATCAAAGTTAGATGAAACTCTCGCCTAAAAAAGTTAAAACAAAAAACAATAGTTTGTAAAGCGTAATTGCAATTGTACTCAAAGTTAAATACAATTGAACTGTACTTGGCAGTTATTCTTTTACGTACCACTAGAGGGAGGTTTCATACCAAGCTACCATCCGCGGTTGTTATTGCAGATTCAACTGTATCGCGGATTTTCATGTGTGTCCAATTTGTGACATTTGTAACTAGAGCTGCACAATATAGTGAAAAAATTATTGATATCGTGATACTGGCCCAAGTAATATGTATATCGAAAAGACATGCAATAAGTTTCATATGGAATTTTATGCTTTTATCGGAATTAGACCAGTCAGCCGCTAGGTAAAATGTGCACAGCCATCCAATTGTTGAACATTATCGAGATGTAATTACAATTAATGAACTAAGAATATATTGAGTTTGCTTATTTTGCTGCATAAAAAATGTAGTTCTTTCATTAAATCATAAAAATGTCACTTCCTCAGGTACATGTTAAATACCGCAATAATATCTGTCGTTATATTCAGCAACTATATTACCTATCGCTTGATTTTTCAATATCGTGCAGCCCTATTTGTAACCCAATTTCTGGTTAAGGTAAGCCATTTTAAGATTAAAAATAAAAACTTCATCAGCAGCTTGATATTTATTCTACATTTTGCATTCTAAAAGTTACATTTATTAAGTGGAACAAGTGTTTACAATAGAATGTTGGGAGCCATGTGTGTGTGGGGGGGCCATAATGGCTTAATAGAGTGTAACCCTCCTCCCCAGAACGCAAACGTAAACAATATGTATCGTCTTCTCTCACTTGTGGTCCGTTAGGCTACTACACGTGCGTGGAGGTCATCTTCACCCTGCGGCGACAGGTGGGCTTCTACATGATGGGCGTCTACGCGCCCACGCTGCTAATCGTGGTGCTCTCCTGGCTGTCCTTCTGGATCAACCCCGACGCCAGCGCTGCTAGAGTGCCGTTGGGTAAGGCGGCTATTTTTCTCAGCTCACAGCTTGTCAAAAATGCAACATTTCTGGTAGTGAGGTGTGAAAGCCAACTGTGAACTAAATAGAAAGAACTCTAGTAATATTGTGTGTTTTGGCGGATCGCTGATTTATTTATTACGGCTGCCCGTTGCGCCATTAATCACCTGGACAGCGTGAAGGACTTTTATCTCGAAGGCATGCACACATGCGCCTCTGGATGCCATCCATCAGTACATAACAGATGTGCTTGACAGATGGGATTGAAGTCCTTCGCAAAGCAAAGCAGGCCAAGGACTATGTATGCACATTTCAGGGGCAGGTGAATTCTTGAAAAGTTCACAACAACTGGAGCGCAACGTTCAATTCACGATAAGGTGGCTCTCCAAAAGTGTCAGACGCGAAATGAACATAACGAGGCAGATCGGAATGTAAATATTCGTGGAGCGAATTCGGGTTGCAAACTGGGGTTAGGGTTAAATTTAGGTTTTTAAGCGAAATGTTAGGGTTTCAGTTCATAGTGTTTCAAATTGGGGTTGCAACCCAAGCTTGTGGTTTCAAATTACAGTTATAGTTTCAAATAGATGTTTGATACCAAATTTTTCAGACTGATACCAGTTTGAGTAATCACCTTTTGTACTGGCGAGGAAGACTGTTAGTTTTTTTTGTGTGTTTTAAGCATCGGTGCCCTTCAAATTAAGGTTCAAAGCCAAGGTTAAAGGTTTCACGTAAGCATTTCAAGCTTGGTTTAGGGTGTCAAAGTAGGCTTTTAAGTTAAAAAGCTCCAACCAGGGTTGGCATTTCAAGCCAGTGTTCCAAATCAGGGTTAAGATGTCAAACAAGAATTTCAAGCCTGAGGTAAGTTTTCAAAGTGGGGTTTTAAGCCAGGTATTAGGTTTCCAAATCTCTCCAAGTAAGGTTTTCATCCGAGGTGCGCATGTCGTCGTGCATGACTTGCATTGTCATCCGTGTCCTCCATCCCGCCTGCAGTCGTCCATCATCACCTCCCTCATGTCATCATCACCTCCAGTCCGCATGGACGCGTCCTCTTCACTCCTCTCTAAATGGGATCACTGCAGGTCACTCGACACTCAGGTGTGTTGCCGCCACTCTCATTTGTCGCTCCGTGTGTGTGTTTAATAGTCCAAAGTTTTAGTTGTTGGGCACCAAGGGAATGTAGCCACCTGCTGTAAGCACATGAAAAAAAAAAAAAGCTAAAGCTGCAGTGTGATTAAAACAAGCTCCTGTAATGAGTGGGGGTTGCTCATACTCTTATGTATTTATTGCGTCCCGGCAGAAACATTCTCTGACTGGAAGGGGAGTGACTCTAGTTAATGGGGGTTAAAAATGCCAAGCAAGCTATGTTGCAATTTGGTGGGCCGTCCCCAACAAAGACATTAGCAGGTTATTTGAGGCTATCAGCCGTCCTAGTAGAGCAGGGGTGTCAAATTCACGTTAGCTCAGGGGCCGCATGGAGGAAAATATATTACCAATTGGGCCGCATCGGTAAAATAACGGTATATAACTTAAAAACAAGTACCGTCGTTTATACGCAGATTTGCGGACCAGCCCTGAATTACTGAGCTCAAGTGTAATCATGTTGTTCCGAAAAATAACAAAAATGCAAATGGAACGCAGCAACACTCTGCTGGGATACGTTGTTAAATCGAACTGTTTTGCATATATATTGTTCCCAGAATGCATTGCGTGGCGCAGTTAATGACGTTATAAGGACGCTAATCCTTATCATATCTATTTGTGTTACTAGTAATTGAATTTGTGTCGTATCTAACACATTTATGTCGGTCTATGATTTAAAATAATAATAATAATTAAACAAACTGTAACTTTAAGTTGTGTGTAAAATAGTGACATCCAGGACGATTCCCCCGTACAAGTTGCATTGCTCATCTGAGGACTGCTTATGAAATTACAAATTTGATATATTTTGATTGTGGCCGGCTGATTAGTTAGTTCGACATTACAATTTTATTATTTTTTCATCAATCATCTGGCGGGCCGGATTAAACCTATTTGTGGGCCTGATACGGCCCGCAGGCCGTATGTTTGACACCACTGTAGTAGCGGAACATTCATGAACTCGTAGTTTGACTGACACAAGGGTTGGAATTTCGGGTCAAGGTTTGAGGCCAGCATTTTGATTTTATATTGTGGATTCAAGTCAATTTTGGGATTTTTAAACAAGGGCAAGCCAAATTTGCAGTTTGGAATTTGATTTCAAAGCTAAAGAGTTTTTGCGTCAAATTAAAGTTTGAAGCCAAGGATACTATTTTGTAGCAAGGGTTTGGGTTTCCAGCATGGCATAGAATTTGAAGATACGGCTTTAGGTCTGGAATTCAGGACCGACCCAGAGTTGGGGGTTTTAAATAACCATAACATTTTTAAATTGTCTTCAAACTGAAGTTACTATTTTAAATGAGAGTTCCAAAGTAGATTTTGGGTTTTAGGGCTTCAAACCAGGATTGGGGTTTTAAATTAGGGTTTGAGTCTAGGTTTGGGTTTCAAATTCAGGTTTTAAGTTTGGGTAAGGCTTTTAAGTAAGAATAAAGTATTCAAGATTCCAAAGTAAAATTTGTCATCTGAAGTGTTTTGTTTCTGTAGGCATCCTGTCGGTGCTGTCTCTGTCTTCCGAGTGCACGTCCCTGGCTTCGGAGCTCCCCAAGGTGTCGTACGTGAAGGCCATTGACATCTGGTTGATCGCCTGCCTGCTTTTCGGCTTCGCCTCGCTGGTGGAGTACGCCGTGGTGCAGGTCATGCTCAACAGCCCCAAGCGCATCGAGGCAGAGAAGGCCAAGATGGCGTCCAAGGAGAAGGCGGCGGGAAAGGGCGCCGCCAACGCCGCCGCCAGGAACAACACCGTCAACGGCACCGGGGGGACGCCTCTCCATGTCAGCACCTTGCATGTCAGTGTATCCCGCAACCACCCAACTGTACGAGTCAAAAAGTTTTTTCCTCATGCTGTCGACTGACGATATAACCTGTGCTGAGGAAGTAGGTAACGACCAATCATGGCTCACCTGTTTTCTCGGGTTGGTCAGCAAACTGAGCCATGATTGGTCGTTACATACTTCCTCAGCACAGGTGATGTCATCATCAGTTGATAACAAGTAGAAAAATTACTTTTTAAAGGTGTTAATTGTATATGAAAAATAATGAAGTTACCACATTACTTTTTGACAAAACATTAACTTTTTACTACTGAAAATGGCTCAATGAGTCAAGTATCCCTTTAAGACAATGTTGGGTAAGGTTTTAAACAAATGTTACATTTTAAAGTAAAGTCTTAAAAATAAGTTAGTTCTAGCCAGATTTGGAGAAGTTGGGGATCTAAATTAGGCTCGTAAACGAAGGTTAGGGCTTCAAGTTTAAGGTTTTTCAAATTAGGGTTCCAGCCAGAGGTGGGGTTTCAAATTAGATTTTCTAATGACAGTTTCAAACCTGGTTTAGGGTATCAAACAAATAGTTAAATTTTTTTAGGATTTTAAGCAAAGCTTTTATGTTGGAATGAAGCTTTGTTACAAGTGACTCAGATGTAATATAAATGTCAAACTAATCTATCAGAAAATGTGCGCAGTCTCCATGTGACTCAAGTGCGGCGATGTGCTTGTCATTCATCCACCCCAATTGTGCGCTAATAGAAGCGAATGCTCCTCTGGAGTCCACCTTAGTCATCTTCGTGGAGGATTACACCACTTCCGTTGTGCTTTAATGAGCGATGCTTGTCGAAAGCAAATCAACATAATGAAGCTCAGATGAGTTTAATGGCTTCCTCTGATTACATGCTGTTCGCCCGGCGGACCTTGACGGAGGTCCGCATCTTGATGGCGGAAACAAAAATGGCCAGTTCCATTCCATTCTGAATTTCACTTTGCCACAATGTCAATCCTGCAAACGTGTACATGGATGGAGTTCCCCAAGGGTCTACCCTTTGCTCACTGGAATTGACTTCATTAACTCATTCACCCCCTTCGCTCTCGGCTGTTTTACTGGATTTTGACTCAGTTTGCAAGGCCCACAGAATATCATGTTCTATTGCTATAAAAACATGGAACCTACCAAAAGAAAGATTAGAGTCTCTTCTTTCACCAGGAAAAAGAAAGTAGAGCAATTGGCATTAGAATATAGTAGTATATAAGTTTCGTCGATATTCACATTCCTGGTGAAAACACTGTCAAAAAGAGCTTGTTGCAACATGGCTGATCTCTTATACTCAGCTGCCACCTGCTTGTAATAACGGCCATTATAAGCCACCTCTTCGTGTCAAAAGCTGCATCAAAACCTTCTGTATGCCCTTGCATGAGAAAAACAAAGAAAACGTGAAAACGTTTTTGGGAGGGAAGGACAAAGTATTATAAAACATATTTACAAGTTTTTGGGTTTGAATGAATTAAGCAACATTTAAACAACGTACTACTTTCATAGACCCATAGGATTTTCAGTGATGTGTTGCTTTAACGAAAGACTGACAAAACTGTAGTTAGCTCATTGTAATTCTCAGTGGCTAATTTGTGAACAAACGCTGACATGACTTCCTGTATCATTGCAGGTGGCGGAGACGCGCTGCAAGAAGGTGTGCACCTCCAAGTCGGACCTGCGCACCAACGACTTCAGCATCGTGGGCTCGCTCCCGCGGGACTTTGAGCTGTCGAACTTTGACTGCTACGGCAAGCCCATCGATACGGCCGGCGGCGGCGGCAAATCGCAGGCCAAGAACAACAAGAAGCCGCCGCCCCCCAAGCCCGTCATCCCGTCAGCCGCCAAGCGCGTGGACCTGTACGCCCGGGCCCTCTTCCCGTTCTCCTTCCTCTTCTTCAACGTCATCTACTGGTCCTGTTACTTGTGATCGCTGACAATGGACAACAACTGCCTCCCTCACCCCAATTAAAAAAAAAAATCAAAAAAAAAAATCGGTGCTTCCTCCCCTCAAAAGCGAGTTAATCCCACCCCCTACAAAAGTAAAACTATATAATCTATTTAACTTATCTAAATGTTATTTATCATCACTTCTGATGATTTAGTCAACAGCTTTGCCAAATGCACACTTCTATAAAAAGAGCTTTTATCAGGGGTGGGCAAAGTATGGGCTTGGGGATTTGTTCAACATGTCACATCCTTATTCCAAAACTGAAAAAAAATGTACCCCCCCCAATTCTGAATACACCCCCTGCCAAAAAAACAAAAATTATATATATATATATATATATATATATATATATATATATATATATATATATATATATATATATATATATATATATATACATACACACACACACACAAATATTATTTAACAATGTTACATGCACATCAATTCTTTAAAAAATATATATATTTGATGGTTAATTTATTAAAATTTGAAAAATGTTTACAATTTATAATTCATTTATGAATAACATTTACAAATTATTATTTACAAATTAACTTTCTCATACTTTTTCTCCCTCATCTGTGGTTGTCTGTTTGAAAATCAAATTTGGCCCTTGAGGAAAAGGTTTGCCCACCCCTGGCTTATATATAAATATACTCTATATATTTATATCATATATTATATTATGTACATAGCTTCTATTTATCATGAGCTTATTTCTTTGATTTTCAAACATGCCAAGCGAACGTTCTGTTGTTAAGTTGCATGTTTTTTAAAAGCCAGGCCAGGCATGCATGTGTGAACATATAGATATATCTACTTAGGCATTTTAAACGAGACATTTTTCGGGTGGGGGTTTCCCTAATATTTTTGCTCTTGAGTGCAGGCCCCTCCGCCGCCCCTCCACTGTGATGTTTTCCACCTGTGTACACGGGTTGCAAGCAAAATCTCAATAAAAAGACGACTTTTCACGTAACGTGATGCACACCGAAAGCCGTCGGGATGCTTATCATTGATGTGACCCCGAAAAGGAGACGTACTGTATGTAAGTTTTTCCCCAACAGCTGAAAATGTGAAATGTTTACGGTTTGTTTACATCAAAAATAACCCTCATGAACAAGACAAAGCAAATTCTACACCTTTTCTTTCAGCCTAGGTGTATTTTCCACCCCACTCTACTGTGGGGCCAATGCTGAATATAATATGACGTTTGTTACCATGACAACTTGTCAACTTCACCGAACAGTCAGGAGCTAATGTTGCAAATCTGTATTTCTTACCCTGCAACTTTGCTTAGCTTTTAGCTTTGACAAAGACACTGTAGTTGCTTGAAAATAGCAGCTCACCTGGCCAAGCTTCAAAATCATGGGCTTGGTGTGGGGCGGTATTATGTAAATTTAATGAATTGTTTTGAACTCCATGCCAGTGTTCTTATTGGGTGGGGGATTTTCCTTTGAATTTTGGGTAAAATTGTTCATTTGTGGGTCTGGTGAAAGTCACTTGAAAATAACGGATCTTCACCCAGCCTAGCTATCAAGTCATGGGTTCAGAAACTTAATTTGGGGGTGGAATTATGTAAATGACCTAAATTGTAATGTTACAATTGAATCTGGCTAATTTCAATGTTGGAAATGGGCAGGTAACTAAAATCCTGGGAAAAATGTTTGTTTACCATATATTAAAATAATTATTGATTAGTTGTCACAGTTTAATGAAATAAGACCGATACCGACCTAGAAGCTGAAAGTGTGGCGAAGATTGTAGCTTTTGTGGATTATCATATTCATGTGGCTTATATTATCATGGTCTGGAATGAGAAAACAAAACGGCTGATTCGTAGAGATGACTAGAACACTGTACATCTCATTTTGGTTTTTGTGAAATTATTCATGAATTGTTTCAGAATTTTTTAATATGATAGGAAAATCTACTAGTTAGAGCCACCAGTTGAAATTTCTCTAGAATTTGGGGTAAAATTAATTGCTTTAAAAATATACATTTGACGTGGGACCAGGGAAATTTGCTCATGTTCCAAATTCCTGCTTCGCAGCGCGTGTGAACCAACAGCGCCTCTGCTGGTCACAGCCAAGTCCTACATTGCATTTTGCCTCTCTTACTTCCAAGCAATCCACCAAAATTGGTAACAATTTGTCTTGTAATCAGCTGTAGATTAATTTAACAGCATATCATAACAGATGTCAGAATACCATGTAAAATAAAATTGCCCCTTAGAGGCCACCTTTTAAGTATGTCACCGTGCTGCAGTACGATGACCTGTGTAATAGATGCTGACATGCTTTGATGCTTCTACAGTGGACGTGTGTGTTTGTGTGTGTAGTAACCGAGCGCGCTAACCTATATCACACAGGGCGAGCACTAATCTGACATGACCTCTCACCAGGCCGCCGCCCCGCAGGAAGCCAGGATGCAGTCCGTGGTGGGCAGAGCGTCATCAGCTGAAGTCTCATGCTGCAATGACGGCAGTACAGTTAAAAAAAAAAAAAAAAAAAAAAAAATTGGAAAAAATAGGTACTTTTTTTTTTTCCTTGATTTTCTGATTTTTTTGTTTTTGTTCTGTTCACTCCAGTTTCAGTTTTCTCCTATTTCCTCTGAGCGAACCTGCCTTTCTTTTACCCGCTGCTTTACTTTTGTTCCTTCTGACTTTTGTCATTTTAATTTTCTTATTCAGATTTTCTTTCTTATACAATTTCACCATTACTTAGTTCTTATATTTCTTTTCTTTGCCTTATTATTTTTAAACTTGAGACTTCTTTTGTTTTATATATATATATATATATATATATATATGTATATATGTGTGTGTGTGTATTTTTTTTATTTCTCACTTTTTTCTTTTTCTTATTTCATTACTGTCTGCTTCCCCTTTTTAGCTTCTTCTCAAGTTGTCTTTTTGCGGTAGACTTTTATTTTTTAGTCTTGAATTTGACTCTAACCTTTTTGTACTTTTTCTTTTCATTGTTTCTCCTTTCTGATACTTTCCCCTCCTTTTTTATTTTATTTTCTTACCATTGCCCTTTGATTTCCTCAGCACTCTTGCTGACCCCGGGACCCGTCCCTGCTGGTTTGAAGAACTCAAACCCCCCACGTGTCAGGAGATGCTTGACGTTGCAACTTGACTGTTATGTATTCAAAACACCTCCATACTTCAAGCTGCAGCACTCTTCTAATCTTTACTCATCCATTTCTAGATTTTCCTACCAAACTCTTCTTTTTGTGTGTCCCCCCCCCCCTATCGAACTCCAGGGTAGATTGTTCCCTAATTTCTTCGACTGGACTCATGCATTGAGAGTTTTCTGCTATCCATGGTGCTGAAAGACACCCTAACATGATTTGTTTTAGGATTGATATTAATGAAGAGTCTGTCTGTCTGTCTGTCTGTCTGACTATCTGTCCGTCCGTCTCTAAATCTCTTCTCTCTCTCTAAATCTATCTGTATCTCGATCTCTGAATCTCGATCTCTAAATCTCAATCTCTCTCTCTCTCTCTCTCTCTCTCTCTCTCTCTCGCTATATATATATATATATATATATATATATATATATATATATATATATATATATATATATATATATATATTTATTTATTTATTTATTATTTTTGAAGGGGAAAGACACGGGGGTACATTATTTTCCCAAATTGTTCGGCCCTAGTAGAAACTTCCCTGTCTGAACGCATCTCTCATTAAAGCGCGCGTTGCGAGGCTGACGTCACTCGCGCGGCCGGCTCTCCTTTCGGCAATCTTCGGCCGCCGCCTCATTAACATTCGGCTTGAGGAGGAGAGTGGAGGGGAGAGTAGAAACAGAGGGGGGGAGGGGGGTGATGCTGAGAGAGGAGCGCCGCACTCGGAGCAAGAATCAGCCGCGCTCGCCACTCCATCGCAAAGAGTCCTTTATTCCTCGACTACTGGGGTCACCCCCCTTTTTTTTTCCTCCAACACCGCCAACCTTAGTCGTCGTTAATTGCACGCCCGGCTGCACCCCCCCCACCAAAAAAAAAGGATGCGTGGGATTTAACGCCTTAAACGTCCGTCTCTCCTGGAATATTCCTGCCTCCCCTCCCTGAGTGTGTGTACGGTAGATGCGGACCGCCGCGGCCATGCAGCAGATTGTGCATTTCTCCGTGTCCTTCCTCCTCGTATTGTGGGGGTGCGCGCACGGAGGCTCGCCCAGCGTCCAAATCGGTGAGTGCGCCCAAATAATATGGAAAAAAAAAAAACGTGCGACAAAAAATGAAGCGCATTGCGTTTTAGCAAGACTGACTGGTGCGTGTCTTTCCAACCGTGCAGGGGGGCTCTTTCCGAGGGGCGCGGATCAAGAGTACAGCGCCTTCCGGATAGGCATGGTCCAGTTCGGTACGGCCGAGTTCCGGCTGACGCCTCACATCGACAACCTGGAGGTGGCCAACAGCTTCGCCGTCACCAATTGCTGTGAGTGCTTTGAGAAAAAGAAAAAAAAAAAAATTGCATTGCGCCATATGGTATGGACGTGTGGATGGATGGATGGATGCGAGGCGAGAAGGGAGAGGAGGTGTGGGGGGGGGTAAAGTTGGTTTCCACGGCAACGGCCGCATCCATCTTTTCATTCCTTCACATCCACAACGCCATGCATAGCTCGCAGTATTCGTCGTCAGTGAGGCAAACGAGAGCATCATCATCATCTTCATCATCCTCATCTAGTTTAGTTGAGTGAGCGCATCCTCCGGTGCCAATCGAGGAGCAAGCAGGATTGTCAACCATTTAGTTTTGGGAGGGAAGCAGTGGATGCCCACAGCCGATATTTTTCAGCCATTTAAAAATATATATTTTTGTCATTTAAAAAAAATGTTTTGTTATTTATTTGTTTGTACTTAGTTGTTTTAGGTTGTTGTTTTTTTTGTATTTTTTTTGTAATGCATTTATAATTTCATTTTTTTTCCCCATTTATTTTGAAATATTATTTAAGCAATATTTTTTTTCCATCTATCCATTTTATTTTTCTTTATTATTTTCTTATATATATTCTTAGTTTATTTCATTGCATTGTAATCTTAATTTTACATACATTTTTTTGTAATGGATTTATAAATTTGATTATTTTAAAAATGCTTATCATTAGTTCATTTTTGCAGTCACGGTTACAATTATTTGTATTTTATTTATTTATTTATTCATTTACTTGTTTTTTATATATATATATATATATATATATATATATATATATATATATATATATACACACTCTATTTAATTTCATTATGTCATTATTTTTTTATTTATGTAATTAAGTATGATATTTTTCTATTTTTTCTATTAATCATACATTTGAATTTTTATATTTAAATTCCATTTTTTTTTATCTTTTAATTCATCAAGTCATTAAATAATCTTGTTCCATATTTAATTTTTTTTCTACCACTTTATTTCTCATTGTTCTACATTGTTTTAGTCTGGTTTCTATATCTATGATATATTTTATTATATTTTTTAATGTACATTCAATTACACTTAAATGTTTAAATAAAAAATATTGATCATTAAAAATAAACTAACAGCAGATTAATTTATTTTTATGATCATTATTTTTTATTTTACAGTCATATTTCACATGCATGCGTTTGGATTGTTTTTACGTAACGTTTTTCCCCACATAGTTCATGTTGAGGCGCTTGGTTGCTATGCGACTGCCCCCTTCAACATAAATCAAACGCTTGTGATTGGTGTTCGCTGGCGTCCAATCCATTTCATTTGCATAAAAAAAATAAAAAAAAGCTCCGTCTCCTGGATGCGCGCTCACGCTGGGCAGCCTGATGCAAGTGGGCGACCATCATCAAAGTGCTCAGCATACAAACACTGCAGTATAACTAGTATGTGCTTTCAGTGTCGTCATGGTTCGACGATAAGAATTAAAGCACAATTAGTTTTGCTTAATTGCATAAGACAGAGCTCCCATTATGGTGTGTAGCAAAACTTCTGTGTTTATTAAATTCATGAAAAGACAAAATGTTGAAAAAATTAGATCAACATATATAGTAAGAATTAAAGCACAACTACATTGCTTGAGCACATGCGATGCTGTGGAATTTGTGTTATTTCGTTGACAGGATGACAAAATGTTAAAAATGATACAGATCATAATCAGATAAGAATTAAAGGAAACATTTTCATTTCCTCAGTTTGTCTAATAAAAGCAAATATTGAACTTTGTAGAGCAAAAAGTAAACCAAATCAAACCATTTAATAAGAATTAAAGCCAGCGAGTTTTGCATAAGGCAGCATGGCACAACTTGAGCATATTAGAGACTGCTGTGCAATATCAGCATTTCTTCAGCTGACATGATGTTTACAAAATTAAAACCAAATCAAATGATAAGAATGAAAGCTTAATTGATTTGCTGGAACGTCAAGACTGCTGTGCAATTTTTGTGTTAATTTAGAAAAAAATCAAATCAGCCACATCTAAATGAACAACAGTAATTAAAGCACAGTATTTTTTTCTCCAGAGCATATTAGCAGCTGCTAAGCAACTTTTGTGTATTTAATTTACATAACATGTTGACAAATATCAACACTAAAAATTAAGGCAAACTTTTTTTTTTTTTTTTTTTTTGGCTTGAGCATATTAGAGATTGACAGTGGTGTTCATTTAGTTTACTAGAAAAATGTGGAACAAAATCAACCAGATTAAAGCAAACAATCATTAAAACATGATTTGCTTGCAATTTCTGGCAACTTAACATAACGTAGTAAAATGCAAAACAAAACTACAGCAAATAATAAAAATTAAAACACAATCGCTTTACTAAAGAGCTGCTGTTCGCACAAAGCGGAAAAAAATCTACCACACGTACCCTTTAAAATCATTTGGGCTCTTCTTGCTAATCAACAAGTTTTGTTAGCAATGCGAGTATAACCTTAACGCTAAAGGTTTCATTAGCATGCATGCAAGTCATTAGCTTCGATGTGGTTGTCTGGTTTATACTGTTAAACTTTGTGTGGGTGTCGTAAATGTAAGTGCACGTCTTCAGGCTGTGTCCTTTGAAAGGTCAACATGACTCAGGCTAGCTAGGTAGCGAGCTAGTGGACGCATTCATCGGGGGCTTGCTGTTGTATCCTTACCTGATGCCACATTTTTTAAACTGACTCCTAAAAGAGTCCGTTGGGCATCGTGAAGCACTTTAATAAAAACTCTTTCAGATGTTTTGCCATTTTAAAGGCGTTTATGCTGAGAAAAAAAAAAAAGATGTCCCCACTGAGGCGGACATTTTGTTCTTGATTGTTATTTAATCGCGCGGCTATAAAACGTAATTAAAAACGGCAACAGCATTTCAGATATAATTGCAAAATTTCAGAAGTAGTGCACATTTAGAATGAGAAAGATAATATACACTATTGTCCAGAAAAAAAGTACATTTTGTGAAATTTGTTGTCAATTTTGCTGTGTTTTAGTGAAGAAAATAGCTTAACAGTCTGAAAAGAGATGCACGTTTTATCTTTAATATATCTACCAAGCGATGTATTTTGAGACTGAAAAAAATAATAGCTTATTTCTTTTGAATCTGTCGAGCGATGGCGCTGAGCCGCATTTAAACAGTGAAAAACCAAAGCTCGTTTATTCCAAACGACTGTTATTTTGTGCCTTGACCGATATTGAATCTGTTAATTGATTGCACTGCAATTAAGCGTAATAAAAACAGCGACATTTCAGAATGAATCGTCTTTTTGTGAATCTTTATAAAGTGTAACATGCCTTCATTGGTCATTCCGTTTCAAGACTGGGAGAATAAAAGACGCAACTTTAAATTGATTAACACTTAGACAAGATGATCTGCTTATTGATTTTTGTCACTCATTTCTGGAGACGTTTTTGCGAAGCGCCCCAATTATCGGATGAGCGCTCACTCGCTGGCTGCCTTAATGTGGAAGGCTAACTGAGCACAAGGCTCAGTCTTTTCTTTGCATATTATTTTTTTTAAAGGGATGGGAGAATATTCATAAATGTTCTGAACACCTGTTAAAGTACGATTTATCACATGTTAATTTAGTGTTTACAGCCAATCACTTTAGGTCTTTTTCATTGACTGTTTTATCTTCTTTGCTCGTCGCTCTCTGCCTCAGCTGTCACTCAAACCGAAACCCTGAACCTCCGCTGCCCCGGCTCGGAGGCCACCGACATTTACTCTTAAAATATGCGCGGCATAAATCATGAAGTCGGCCTTTCGGACGAGGTCATATGGCGAGGGGCGCCAACAGTGGATGGTCACACAGTCTAGCAGATAAGAAATAAGAAACAACGTCGAGGACAGAGTGGGTGAAAGCCATAAAAAGTCGAGCCGAGTTCTTTTGGGAACGATGCGTAAACGATTGTCCCGTCTTTTGGCGTCGACAGATGTTTCAAGAGCACCCCTGCTGTTATCAAAACAGCGGGAGATGCGCTAGTAAGAAGGCTGCAGAAATGAGACGTGTTCTAATTTGCTCATTACATTCTGTGTGAAAATGAACAAAATACACATCAAATTAATCCATTTTTTATTCTTTTAAAACCAATATTGTCATGGGATATTGTTTTAGGTAACATTTGTAGCTGTAGCAATCTAAAAATCTTTAACATTTGTTACTATTTTTGCTTTATGTTAGCATACATTTTTAGCATGCTAACTGCGAGCATGTTAGCCGTTCATCCATTTGATTAAAAACCGCTAGTATATAAGCATTTCATCCATTTGTCTTAAAAAAAATATAGCACCTCAAATAGTAGTAATAGTGGAAAATATAAAAATCCTTATCAATCTGCTGTTTTTTCAGTACCTTTTTTGCTAGCATATTAGCATTTCATCCCTTTTTAATTAAAAATAATACCGGACAACACGGCAAAATGTAAAAATCCTTATCAATCTCTCATTGTGTTTTTGTACTCACGTTTCTCTTTCTTTGTTCACGTTCATTTTTGGAATTCCAACAGCTAGCATGCTAGCCTTTCATTCTTTCTAATTGAATATAGGACCTGACTTTGTGCTAAAAGGTTTCCACAGCATTCGGTGCAGTACTACCAGGTTCCAAAATAGCTTCGTTCCGCAGGCCATCAGACTGATACATTTCAAATAAGGACATTACCATTTTTAACTGCCTCTAAATTGCGCTACTGTTTTATTTTGTACATTATGTTCCACATGACTGCAGTTCAGTGCAAATGCAACATTTTGTTGCATAAGTCTTAAATCCTTAGCAATCTATCTGTTTTTTTTGTACACAGCCTTTTTGATATGTTAGCATGCCAAAATGTTAGCATTTGATCAATTCTCATCTGAAATTCAATCGACTACAGCACATTTACACATTGAAAGTTGCGCAATGTTGTAATAGTATAGGGGTGACTGTAAACCCCCATTTTTGTAGAACCACGAATATGATACATGTTTTATGGTAGTAACTCTTAAAAAAAAAAATGTCTCATACCATGAATAATCTTCTGTATTGGAATCTTAACGGCATCGGATGCCTTCTACTCTTGACCCTGCGCAGCTCCACATTCCAGCCAACGTGTGTTTTATTCTCACAGTAATTTATGTATTTATGTCATGCATTACATGGAATGATGTGTCACAGTGAGTAGAGGGGCCATGGACAAATGGAGCGTATAAAAGCTCGGGCTCAGGGGTCATACAGAGAGATGAGACGGAGGTGTAGGCTACTGTATGTGTCACTTGGCAGGACAATGGAAGGTTTTCTTTTTGACATTGCCAAATATAAAACCCCCAACTCCAAGCACAAGCTAACGTTAGTGATCTTGTTAGCTAATGTATGCTAACAATGCAGTTTCGATTACCTTTTAGCTTGAACATGGTAGCGATTTGGTCGCTATGTAAAAGTGCTTCTGGCACTTCAGCTAGCCTTGCTGATCATGTCGTCTTTGTGTCGGTGGTTATTATGCTAATTAGCTACTTTTTTGTTACGGTGACTCACCACTCGATGACCCTTTTAAATGATTGGCAAAAAAATAAAAAATAAATCCTCTTCACAGTGCTAGTAATGAAGCTGATAGTGCTGAATATTTGAATTAGGCTCTATCAGGCTATTAAACAAAATGCCGTATCTAAAAAGAGCCGCAACGGTTAAGCGGAGAGAAGCAGCGGAGTCAGTCCACTCAGGTTGCCACGGCAACCCCATCCTTCACATGCGCGGCGCGGCGCTTGTCCGTTTGTTGCGAGATCATTAGGACACACCGAGTCCGCTTTGGTATTTCCGTAAAAGGTCGCGGAGCGTACGTTGCGTGTTTTTATGACAGGAAGTAGCCACGATTCAACGTATCCCGATCGATAGTTGTTTACAGTTCAGTCAGGTGTATTGTTGTTGATACAGCTGAACATTTATCCCCAAAAAAGCGTAATATTATCGCAAACTCCTTTTTTGTTTCAATGTCAGTAAACACTCGGCAGTTTACAAGTGGCAATAATAACGAGCCAGTTAGCGGTTTGCTGCCAGTTTCTATTGTCACATTGCTAGAAAGAAGTCACGGGAACTCTCTGCACATTATATTTAAAAACTAAAAAAATAAAATAAAAATAAAAAAAATTATGTAGTAAAAAGTATTTTACAAAACTTTATTTACAGTCGAAAACTTTAGGGAACTGTTTACTTGCTTAGTTTTTAATTTAGCTTAACACATGCTGATGATCCTGGAAGGTCCCTGCAATTTGTTGTTATAATTTTTAAACAAAGCTGTCAATTCTTTGTGTTTAAAAAGTAAAAGAAAGTCTTCTTTTTTTTTTTCTTTTTTTTTTTAAATTGTTTTGATGCAAACAAATACCGTTTTATTATATCGGTCTCCTTGACTGCTTGACTGCTAATAATCAGTATCGGCCTTGAAAAAAACATATCTGTCTATCACTAAATTTTATGACTTTGTCAAAATATTCCGACAAAAAAAAGTACATTTTTTTTTAAATGGCAACTATTACGATAAAAAATGGCATTATTTAACAAGACAAAAAATAAAAAATAAACCCATAATTTTACGTGAATTCTGTTGTGATAGTAGAAATATTCACAATTTTACATGAAAATTATCTTATTTTTGATAAAAAATAGTTCTGTAAATTTCAATAAAATAGGACAACTTCTTTTTGTGAGGATTTTTTTTTTTTTTAAATTTTGATGCTAATATTTACTGCAAACGAACATCGGTTTACAATATTGGTCTCCTTGACTGCTAATAATCGGTACCGGCATTGAAAAAAACATCAGTCTATCACAAAATTTTATGACTTTGTCATAATACGAGAAAAAAAGTATTTTACTAACTATTACGATAAAAATGCCATTATTTAACAAGACAAAAAAAAACATAATTTTACGTGAATTCTGTAGTGATCGTAGAAATATTCACAATTTTACATGAAAATTTTAATTTTTTAAAATATTTTATTTAATATTTCAATAAAATAAGACAACTTTTTTTGCCATTATGACAATTTTTTTCAGTGCATCCTATACTAGTAAACATCAGAGTCTGCTTGCTTCAGACTGTTACCATGGTGTCACACCCCCCCCGTCCCCTCCTTCCTACTTCTAAATCTAAACGAGGCCACCATCAAAAGAAAGTGACGTTACACTAGGGGGCGCTACGCCGCGCTGCGCGTGAAGTCGCTTGCGAAGGCTTCGTCGCAGGCCATCAGAACGCCTCCAGGAAACAGGTCAGTGCACAAAAGGAGAGCGATGGCGAGGAGGAGGCGGGGGAAGAGGAGCGAGGGGGGTTTGGCGATAGAAGTTGACAAGAACTGAGCTGCAGTGTTCTTGTCGAGAGCAGCTGCCGGAAGGACGGCTCAAAGGAGGAGGAAAAAAAAAATCAAGCCAGTGTGGCCGCCAGTCACATCTCCCACAAGTCCTTCTTCTTTTTAATATAGCCGACAGTCGCCACGGCAACATCCCAGAAATGCACTACCTCATAGGATGGGCTACCTCGGTCATAATAAAGCATTAAAAGAGTGTAAAAAAAAAAAAAGTCAACTATCACAATATCATCATAATTATAAAAAGAAGTCATGTTTTTTTTTCATTTTTCTATTTCATGCAGAAAAAGAAGCCCAGCAAATTGTACGCAAAATAAAAATAATATTACTTGTAATATTACATGAAAAAAAGTCTCCTACATGAATATCATAGTATCACAAGAAAAAAAAAAAACTTGAATGTGTTTTATGTAAATAAGAGAGAAAAACAAGTATACATTTGATGAAATAACTACAGTATTACGTGTAATATGTTCTATTTTAAAATAGAACATGTAATTTTACATGAATATTGTTAGACTTATGGGTCAAAATAGTCATAGCTACGAGAGAATAATTGCACGAATAATGAAATACTACACTGTATGGACATGAATTAACATTTTTTTTTCAGATTTAATGATTTTTAGATTATACATTTAATTTTATGTCAATAATCTCACAAGATTCTTAGAAAGAACGTTCTTTTTTTGTTTGTGGGAAAAAGTGCACGAATGAAAGAAAGTTACGATTTTACTTGAAGACAAATGTCATTATTTTACTTGAATAATTGCAATATTACAAGATGCATTTTTATGAGAAAAATGAATTTTATGTAACTAACGTAGCGTTATGAGACACTCATCATTTGATATGATTACGTAGTAAATTACTACTACTATTATCTATTATTATTATTATTATTATTATTATCTACTAATATTATTACTACTACTATCTCATATTACTACTAGTAATATGATATCTAATATTATCTCATATTACTACTGGTATTATGAGATAATTTTTTATGAAGAAATCTCAATTTTTATGGGAATAAATATATAATCCTGTAAGGGGGGAAAACAAAAACATTAATAGTTGGAATATTCCGAGTCAACAGTCACTATTATTATGAGGAAGAACTCATCATTTTACGTGAATACAGTTATAATATTACAATAATTGATATATAATTCTGATGCCAGGTCTTTTTTTTAAAACAAGAAATAAACCGGTGAATATCAGAATATTACATGAAAAAAAGTTCAACTTCATTCTTAGAATATTTGCTCCATAACATAGCACTTTAAAAAAAAAAAAAAAAAAAAAAAAAAAAAAATATATATATATATATATATATATATATATATATATATATATATATATAGTAACATTACAATTTTATTCTCATTTCTTCCTTGACATATTAAATATTATTCCTCACAAATAATTGCATTTGCACTTTTTTTTTTACTGATAACATTGCATTTTTCTTCTGGTAAAACATGTCATGATTTCGTTAAAGGGATACTTGACTCATTGAACAATTTTCAGCAGTGAAAAGTTCCGATTTTGTCCAGAATTAATTCGATAACTTCATTATTTTTCATGTACAATTAATAGCTTTAAAAACTATTTTTTACTCTTGCTGTCGACTGATGATGACATCACCTGTGTTGAGGAAGTAGGTAACAACCAATCATATCTCAGTTTGCTGACCAAACCCAGAAAACAGGTGAGTCATGATTGGCCGTTACCTACTTCCTCAGCACAGGTGATGCCATCATTAGTTAATTATTAATTGTACATGAAAAATCATGAAGTTACTACATTAATTATAGACAAAATATTCACTTCTTTACAGCTGCTGAAAATGGCTCTAAGAGTCAAGTATCCCTTTGCGCTGTTGTGACTTTGAGCCTTGTGGCTTGTGTGCGCAAACGCTGATCGACCGGCCGGTTAGCCTCTTCGGGTCTTTAACCGCAAATGAAACCTAAGAGAGCAACAAAACGCTCCTTTGGGCTTGTTTGGATGCCGCAGACGAGGTCGAAATTGAAAAATAATTAAATAAATAACTGGATTGTGGCCACTGTATCAGATGACACAGCAGTCCATGTGTTAGCTGGTCCTAGATCAGTTACACATCGAAATAAATTCTTTGTTGCCATGGCGACGCAGTGCTTGAGTGGGACAAGAGTCAAATCTGTTCACACTGCTGTGTCACCGACATGCATGTGTGTGCGTGTTCGCACTTGTTAGTGCGCGTGTGTGCTGATTCATCGTTTTAGCACTGCTCACAGGGTCAGTTTGTCTTCCATTATCAGTCCATCCACACAAGCTAAATGAGGTTGATTCATGCAAGTGTCCTTTGGTCGAAAGTGTGTGTGGGATGGTGTCGCCATGGCAACAAGATCGGCTCTCGTCCTCACAGAGAAGGGTTTTTTACAGCAGGGGGGCACATTTGAGCGTCTTGTCGTGGAATTCCGGAGTGATGCAAGACACGCATGTGAAGGTGGCTCATCATTGATGCGTGCAAATGGGATATGGAAAGACGTCAAAAATAGTCAAATGGGATGTCTTGACACCTCGCGTACAAGTTGATCGGAATTCTTGGGGCACAACACAATAATACCACACCCATTTTTAGTACTATTTCCTATTCAATTTTTCAGTGAACAGAAAGATTATAATCTTTTTTTTTTTTTTTGGATACTTTTCCCACCAAATTATTATTATTATTATTATTATTATTATTATTATTTTATTTTATTTTTTTTACAATTTTTAACAAAATTATAGTGGGAGCATCAATATGTAGCTTTTTTTTCTGTGTGTAAATTTTCAGTATAAATTTATAGAAAATTTTTGTCAGAACACATTATTTTTCCTACAAAATTTCTCTTTGAACTCAATTATTGTTTTTTTTGTTTTGTTTTTTTTCTTTTTTTGGGGTGCAATTTCTAACAAAATTATTGTGAGAGCATCAACATTTAGTTTTTTTTTGTTTGTAAATTTATACAAAATCTTTGTCAGAACACAATACTGTGCAAAATGTTACTAACATTTCCCACTAATTTCTCTTCAAACTGAAATGCGATTTTTTTTTTTTTTTTTTTTTGGTGCAATTTCCCACTAACTTCCTGCGAGTACACCAATATTTTTGGGGGGTAAAAATCTCTTAAATTATTTGTTATCTTGTGAGAGCATCAAGATTTAGTTTTTTTTGTGTGTGTAAATTTTAGTATAAATTTATACTAAATGTCAGAACACAATACTGTGTCAAATTTTACTAACATTCCATACAAAATTTCTCATGAAGCTTTTTTTTTTTTTTTTTTTTTTTTTTTTAAGTTATTGTAAAAATGCAACAAAATTTTGGATGTTTTTCCCTACTCAAATATTTTTTTGTAGAATTTCCTGCAATTTTTTTTATTGTGCTACATTTTGTATATTCACACGAAATACTGTTGAGAACACAAAAATTATACAAAAATTGTGTAACCGTGAATTCGTAGATTACAATTCCCGACAGAAGCTTTTGCCATTTCTTTTCGTCCCGACCTATATTCTTGCGCGGCGTGTTGGGGTGAGGTGAAGGTGACTGTTTCATGATCATTTATGCAAATGCACTCTTTGATCAGCATAAACAGCAGCGTAAAAGGAGACGACGAGGCCCTCTGGGTGTCATGCTGCTAAAAAGCGGGACAGCTAATTGGAACGGCTAAATTTGTTTCACGCCGCTCACCTCCTTGCAAGGTGACAAAAGCGCCAGAGCGTCCGTCCGTCCATCCATCCGTCCATCCAAAACATGCAGCGTCATACGTCGGTATGTCGTTCTCGAGTCTTTCAAGTGAGGTGACCTAAACCGTAAAAGAGTTCCATGTGACAAAGGCCTCATGCACTGGTGTCCAATTGATGGCCCGGGGGCCATTTTTTAAATATTGTATATGATATAAATTATATAGACGGCATACAGATGAAAATTCTCAGTGAAGTGTGCGAAACGGTTCAACATTTTGTACGTGGACTTGAGAAATAATCGTCATTTAGCTGTTGCGAGTGTGAGGAGGGATTTGTGAGCAGGATTCATTGAGAGGCAGTCACATGTGACAAAGGCCTAATGGCTTTTCCCACAATCCTTCACTCTTTCTGCCAGCCAGCGATTAAGCGTCCCCGACTTATTTATTGTGCCAGATTGACTTGTTTCGACCCTCAAAAAATACATCTCGGGAACTTCTTAGGCTGCAAGACAATGAAAAAAAAGAACTATTTTGTTGGGTTTTGTACAAAAAAAAATTAAAGCATTCACAATTTTTATACAATCTTATATTATTCTTGTGAGTACACAAGAATATATGATATTCTTTAGTAAAATGTCATATTAAATACATATGAGTACCATTTTCGACCAAATTTATTATGTAAGTGCACAAAGCATGTGCAAATTTTTCTGTGATTTTTTTTGTGCAACTTCCCACTAAATTCTGGCACCAATGATTTCATTATAATTTTCTCCAAATAATGCAGTTAGAGATCATAAGGATGATTTTATTTATTTATTTATTTATTTATTTATTTATTTATTTATTTATTTATTTATTTATTTATTTATTTATTTATTTATTTATTTATTTTTTGGGGGGAGGGGGTGATTTCTTACTACATTTTTATAAGGAAAAAAGAGGATGCATTTTTTGTACATTTTCTTACAAAATTTTTGGAACACAATTCTGCTCATTTTTGTACAATTTCGTACAAAATTCTTGAGAAAAAAACATGCATTTTTGTACAATTTTAGACTTTATTATTATTTTTTAAAAACAATTTTATGCTGAATTTCTGCTCAATTTTGTACAATTTCATATAAATTTTTTGAGAAAAACATGCATTTTTGTACAATTTCAGAATTTATTATTTTTTAAAAACAATTTTATGCTAAATTTCTGCTCAATTTTGTACAATTTCATATAAATTTTTTGAGAAAAACATGCATTTTTGTACAATTTCAGAATTTATTATTTTTTTAAAACAATTTTATGCTAAATTTCTGCTCAATTTTGTAATATTTCATACAAAATTGTTGACAAAAAAATGCGCATTTTTGTACAATTTCAGAATTTATTATTTTTTTAAAAACAATTTTATGCTAAATTTTCTCGAGGAAAAAAACAGTGCATTTTTGTACAATTTTCAACTCAATTCGTATAAAACCCGTTTTTTTTTTGTTCATTTTCTTCGTAGATTTTCGTGCAAATTTATTTGGTACAATTTGTGTCGAAATGTCAGGGTTTTTTTTTTTAACTGAAGAAATTAAAGCTTACGCTTAACCTCATCAAACTAATAATGTAGGATCGTGCACATTTTTTGCTACAATTTATACTTCAAACTTTTTTCATACAAAATATTAACTTTAAAGTATTCAAAACTCAAATCCTTAATATTTGTAAGACAAAGATTGTGCTCATTCTAACTGCTAAATTTATGTAATAGACACAGATTGCGCAATTTTTTTGTTAAAAGCAAAAAGCTCATGAAACATGCTTTTGATTGCAGAGCTCTCAGATTCATTTTTTGGCAGGCTTCCCTCTCGGGTTGCCTCCGATCTCCTCTCAATGGACTCCAGTTGCCCGTGTCAGCAAGTCATTCCCATGATATTGCACGAGAAGAAATGCCTCATTACGTTAATTACACCACAGCGCGGTCAATAAAGCTGATGAAGCTACATGCGATCGATACGAGCCGCACGAGCGACACGCTAATCCGCTGACCCCGGCGGGGTAACGCTTGAGAAACGGCCGGCGGAAAACGTTTTCTTCTGCGCGTTTCCTGCAAACAAAAAGCGGCGCTCGCTGCATAATGAATGTTGGATGTCGGAAGAAGCCACTTTGGCGTACGCGCCGGACCACGGCTCGTAAATTATACAGCGGGCAGGATTTTTGCAAAGTCAACAGTATGGGGGATGTTGCGCAAATCACGGGAAGGAAAATGCAGATTACATGCGGCATCATTGCTCTCAAGCAAGACCGCAAAGGTTACAAAGAACTTGCTAATATGTCACTAGCGTGAGGATCACGAGACAAAAATGGGCAATGCTTCGTACATTTCCTACTAAATTCTTCATTTTAAGAATGTATTTCTTCCTAAATTTTTGTGAAAATAAAATTTTTCTGACTCTTGTACAGTTTCACACTGAAAACGCAAATATGTTGTTGTGTAGAATTTCCTTTGAAGTTCTTGGCTGTATACGGTAAATATTATGTTATTTCTTCTGGAAATTTCTACATTTTTTACAGACATTTTTCTACAAAACAGACACACTTATAAGATGTCACACTTACCTAAAAGGGCCTGATCAATATGGCTTTTTTTTTTTTTTTTTTTTTTAGGCTGATGCCAATTTCGATATTGCGCCAAATAAATTTCAGGTAACCGAATAATTGGTTGATTAATTAAAAAAAAAAGAAGTAGTAAATAAAATAACTTGTTTTTTCATCCCATAAAGCATACCACAACAACAATATGAAATACAAGGCAGAGCATTTGATATATAAATATACAAGTATATATGACAATAAAATGATTAAAAAAAATCTGCAAATTTTTTGCTGATTTTAAAAGGTAGACAAACTTTAATTTTGCCACCCTCTTAAAATAATTGCCAAATTCATTTTTTTTTTTTTTGCAATTTTTTTGGTTAATTTTTTTTTTAGTTTCTTGAAAAATCTGAAAAAAATGACTTTGGCGATTTATTAAGATTATTATGATTATTATTACCATTATTATTATTAATTAATTTTGTGTTATTATTATTATTATTGTCCCCGTGCCCCTTGTGAGGAGTAAGTACAGAAAATGTATTGTTATTATTATTATTATTATTATTATTATTATTATTATTAGTAGTAGTAGTAGTAGTAGTAGTAGTAGTAGTAGTTGTAATTATTTAATTATATTTTATTATATTATAAATGTAATTAATTATTATTCATGATTATTACTATTATGAAGGTGTATTGTTATTATTATTATTATTAGTAGTAGTATGGATTATTTAATTATATTTTATTATTACATTATACATTTAATTAATTATTAATTATTCTTAATGCTTATTAATATTATGAAGATGTCGATTTGCTCTCACCCTAAAATGGGACAAACAATTTCTGTTGCCGTTTCCTAAGAAGCAAACGAGCAAGAAAGCGAACATTCTTGAGTTTCAGCAGGCTTAGTGGCTTTTAGTGACTTTGTCCCGCATATGTCCTCTTTAGCACAAGCAGTCCCCCGGCGCAGCTAAAAGACGCAAATCAATTAATCAGCCGGCAGACACGACGAACATGTCGGATCCCCGAGGCGCGCCAACGGACGGATGTAAAACAACAAACCTTTAACGCTTGTTTTTTTTTTTTTTTTTATTGTCTCTGTGCGTTGCAGTCTGCTCGCAGTTCTCCAGGGGCGTCTACGCCATTTTCGGCTTCTACGACAAGAAGTCGGTCAACACCATCACGTCCTTCTGCGGCACGCTGCACGTGTCCTTCATCACGCCTAGCTTCCCGCTGGATGGCAACCAGCAGTTCATCATCCAGATGAGGCCCGACATCAAGGGGCCGCTGCTCAGCCTCATCGAGTACTACAAGTGGGACAAGTTCGCCTACCTGTACGACAGCGATCGAGGTCAGGGCCGCATTTCTTTCTTTGGCTGTGTTGGGATTTTTTTGGGTGGATATTTATACATATGATGGCAAAGGACATTATGATTGTTTTTTGGATGGGGACGGTTGGAAAATTTGTGAAATTCTCAAAATCTTTTGATGATTTAAAGGGATACTTCACTTATTTAGCCCATTATAGCAATAAAAAGTTAATATTTTGTCTATAATTAATTTGATACTTTCATTATTTTTCATATATTTATTAGTAATGTGTAATATATCGTCGCTGCTATGTGGAAAAACACGTATGTCCATTTTTTTTTAATTTGTACATTTTTATGTTTTTAGGAAGTATATATAAAAACAAAATCAGCAAAAAAATTGGCCAATTTTTTGCTGATTTTAAAAGGAAGACAAACATTAATTTCGTCACCCTATTAAAATAATTGCCTGTCTTCTTTTTTTTTGCTCATGATGCAAATGGTTCAATATTTTGAATTTCTTGAAAATCTGGAAAATATGACCTGCGCGATTATTAAGATTATTTTTATTGTTATTAATTATTATTAATTATTATTCATTGTTATTGTTATTAATTATTTTATTATATTGTATTTTATTATTATATTATATTATATTATATTATATTATATTATATTATATTATACATTTAATTAATTATTAATTATTATTAATGGTTATTAATATCATTAAGAAGGGATGTCTGCAAAAACATAAAAATGTAAAAAATGACAAAAATGGACATTTGTTTTTCACATAGCAGCGACAATATGCAATATATTGTGCAATATAAATATATGAATAATTAATACAATAAAATTAAAATACAAGTACAGTACAAAATAAGAGTTGTCAATATTAATTTACATGCACATAGATATTTGAATATGGAAAAATTACAATAAATATATATCCAAAGATGACTACCCATAAAAATATAATATTTTCATGACTTTAATTTTTAAATTACAATTACTCGCGGTTCGACACTCAAAGATTTGCTAGTTATTAATTTTTTGAAAAACTTTATGTTCAATAGTTTTATTTATTTTATTCTTTTTTAGGGATAGCAGAGGTCCACTGTAATTTATAATATAGTGTGATGTAGGATAAACAATATAGTATGAACATTTAAACAATGATATATAATAACGTAACACTATAATACAAAATGATAACATAAATATTCTACTCAACAATCCCATCGGCTCCTTTTCAGCCTATTTCAGTAAATTCCAAGATTGCTCCAAGGTGTTACTTGGAACTTGTGAGTTGTTGATGTTGTCCTCATCGGCCGAAAATGTCCTCAAGTCTTCTGTGTTTACAATGTTGCTTCACCCTCCATGTGGATATGTATTTGGACCCCCCCCCAGGTGCATTTAATGAAAGGGGGCTTGTCACATACAATCAACTGCAACACATCTTTATGAGTTGTGTGTTTGTGTGCGTGTGAGTTTTATGTAAAATCAAATGGACGTGTATGTGGTAGTTGTGACATGCAGTGGAGGTGATGGGCCCTGCAGCTGTGGACCTCCGCACTTCTAATCATAATAATAATGCTGAGATTTTTTTTTTTTTTTGCAAATGGGAAAGTTCCAGTTCACTGATCAACATGAAATTTTGTGGGCGTGTCGATGCACAAAAAAAGTCTCAATACCCAAAAAGACACAGGAAGTCTTCCATTTTGGTTTGAAGTGGCCATTTTAAGGGTTATCTTAGTCATTTTGAGGAATCCTTGAAATAAAATGTATTCACCAAAGCTAATTTCTCTTAGCAACAACAAATTTGGTAGATATGTGTGTCATGAGTAGACCCACAAAAAAGTCCCAAGAAGCCCTGTCTAAAAAGTCATTTAGTCAAGAATTAATTGGCCATTTAAGGGTCATTTTGGTGGTCCTTAAAAGAAATGAAACCAGTTTGACTTAGGAACATGGAATTTGGTAGGCATGTCTGCCACGTGTAGACCCACAAAAAACTCAAAAGAAACCATATATGAAAAGTCATTTACCGGTAGTTAAGAATTGGCCATTTAAGGGTCAGTTTTGGTGGTCCTTAAAAGAAATGAAACCAGTTTGACTTGGGAGCATGGAATTTGGTAGCCATGTCTATCATGAGTAGACCCACAAATTTTTTTTTTTTTTTAAAACACTCTCAAGAACTCATGGCCAAATACACACAGGCAGTTGACCATTTTGGTTTTATGTGGCCATTTTTAGGATCATTTTTGGTCATTTTCAGGGATTCTTCAAAGAAAATGTAAGGTGAAATTTGGTAGGCCTATCTATGATGACTAGACCCACAAAAAAAAAAAACCTCTCAAGAAACCGTGTCTGAAAGATAATTTAGTTAAGAATTGGCAATTTAAGGTTCATTTTGGTGGTCCTTGAAAGAAATGAAGCCTGACTTTGGAACATGGAATTTGGTAGCAATGTCTGTCATGGGTAGACCCACAAAAAAGGTCTCAAGAAGTCTCGACCAAGTATACACAGGCAGTCGACCATTTTGGATTTAAGTGCCCATTATTTAGGATCATTTTGGTCATTTTCAGGGATTCTTTAAAGAAAATGTGTCCCCCGAAGCCAGGTTCACTTAGCAATGTGAAATTTGATACGCATATGTCTATCATGAGTAGAGCCACAAAAAACTCTCAAGAAACCATTTCTGAAAAGACATTCAGTTAATAATTGGCCATTTAAGGGTAAATTTTGGTGGCCCTTAAAAGAAATGAAGCCTGACTTGGGAACATGGAATTTGGTAGACATGTCTGTCATGAGTAGACCCACAAAAAAGTTTCAAAAAGTCATGGTCAAATACACACAGTCAGTCAACCATTTTGGTTTTAAGTGGTTATTTTTTTCAGCCGGGGATTCTTCAAAGAAAATGTATCCCCCGAAGCCAGTTTTACTTAGCAATGTGAAATTTGGTAGGACGAGGCATCTCTTGCCATGTGTGGACCCACAAAAAAAAAACTCTCAAGAAGCCATGTCTGAAACATCATTTAGTTAAGAATTGGCCATTTAATGGTAATTTTGGCGGTCCTTAAAAAAATAACGAGCCTGCTGGGAACATGGAATTTGGTAGCCATGTCTGTCATGAGTAGACCCACAAAAAACTCAAGAAGTCATGGCCAAATACACACAAGCAATTGATCATTTTGGTTTTAAGTGGCCATTTTTAGGATCATTTTGGTCATTTTCAGTTATTTTTCATAGAAAATATATCTCCTGAAGCCAGTTTAATTTAGCAACGTGAAATTTGCTGGGCGTGTCTGTCATGAGTAGACCCACAAATAACTCTCAAGAAACTATCTGAAAAGTCAGTCAGCTAATAATTGGCCATTTAAGGGTCAATTTTGGTGGCACTTAAAAGAAATTAAGCCTAACTTGGGAACATGGAATTTGGTAGATATGTCTGACCCACAAAAAAAAAAAAAATCTTAATGACTGTCTTTGTCATGGATCCTATTAGATCGGACAGTCGTTCCTAATGTAGCGTCTGCTGCATGCACTTCGCAGTAAATTGGTGACTTGAAGTCATCCCATTCCCAACCGATGACGACTCCCTCGCATCCGTTAAACACGCACACATCCTCGCATCACTTAGCGACCTGCTCAGTCACTTCCAGCGGTCTCCTCCGCCTTCCTTCCATCCCTTCCTCTCGCCACGCATTGGTTGCCATGGGAACGCCAGGATCACACTGACCTAATTAGACAGCCGTGCGATGGCGAAATATATGCACTGCGGTCCCCATCGTCGCGCTAGTACAGTAAGCAGCAGGTTTCATGCGGCATCTTTTAAGAAGGTTTTTTTTTTAGGTAGGCGGATTTGTCCCTTGCTGTGCGTGTGTGTGTCATGTTAAGTGTGTGAGTGAAATGGAGGAAAGAGCAGCACTGCACTAAATCCTTGCTAAGCCAACAAGCAAGTCAATAGACTCCCTTCATACGAGTGCGTTATTCACATGATGCCTTCTGTGTGCACTCAGCAGACTAGTACATGTCGATATGCACTGTGCACTGTGCATAGTATAGCAGTTTGTAATGGAGGTTTGTGGGAGCATCCTGCGATGTGGGATCAGATAGTTGTGTCTTGAGGCTTGGTGAAGCAGCATGTGGTTCATCTTTGTTATTTTGAACACTCATAGTTCATAGTCACTGAGAACAATTGTATGTTTGTGATCAGGATCTTGATCATACAGCATGCAACGTGGTCAAGATGGTAATTGTGTGATTGTGATCATCACGATGATTGCAGTGATTGTGTTGTGTTTGTGATCCAGATCACAATTGTATATTTGTAAGTAGGATCACAATTGTGTATTTTTTTTATTTTTTTTATTTTTTTAAATCAGGATCGCAATTGTATGTTTGTGATCCGGATCACAATTGTGTGTTTGTGAGCAGGGTCGCAAATGAATGTTTTTGTTCTTTTCTTTTCTTTTTTTTTTTTTTTGTATCAGGATCACAGTTGTATGTTTTTGATCCAGATCACAATTGTATGTTTATAAGTATGAATTGATGAAAATTGTATTTTCTTTTATCAGGATTGCAAATGTGTGTTTGTAAACAGGTTCCCATTTCACCATAGTAATTGTACGTTTGTGACTTTATCACAATTGTATGTTCGTAAGCTTGAACACAATTGTATATTTTTGATCAGGATTGTAATAGTATGCTTGTGATCCATATCACAATTGTCGGTTTGTAAGCACGAATTGTACAATTGTACAATTCTATTATTATTATTATTTTTAAATCAGAATGGTAATTGTGTGTTTGGAAGCAGGTCCAGGTCTCAGTGTAGTAATTGTACACTTGTGATCCTTATCACAATTGTATGTTTGTAAGCAGGATCACAATTGTACATTTTTGATAATTATCATACTTGTATGTTTGCAATCCAGATCACAATTGTAAGTTTGTGGGCAGGATCACAATTTACGATCAGAATTGCCATCATATGTGTGATTACAATTTTATGTTTGTGAGCAGGATTGTAAATATATGTTTGTGATGAAGTTGCATGTTTTAAATCAGGATCACATTTGTAGGTGATGATTTTCAATCATTCCTGACTAGAACGACAGCTGCAGCTTGTACTTAAAAATGACTACAAACATCCGACTGTTACTAAGAACAGAGAAAAACCTTCATCGCACAACGAGCCACTTGCTGCTTCACCATGTCTAATGCTCAAATCGATGATTATCCGAAGTGGGAATGACCTGTTTTTTAGCTCATGGGTCAGCCAGAACATCGTGTCCTCATAGTAATTATGACACGTATACATCCTTCAAATAAAAGTGCGAGTCTCCCATTTTCCCGCGGCGTAAAAAAACTGAAATTGATCGATATTTCACCCCAGCCGTCACGCCAGGATTACATACGCCAGACTTTTTTATTAAAGCACAACCCGACGATCGATACGGGTGAGATTCAGCTGTGAAACGTCTTTAACTCGCGGGGAACGTCACATTGATCAAGAGGCGTAATTAAACGTCTCGTCCGGGCCGGGAATCTGTTTTGCGGGGGAAGAAAAGGCCAAACAAGATGGTGATATAAAGACTGCAGGAGCACATTTGGCCGCTCCGTTGCACTCAAAGATTCCTTAATCAAATCCATTACGGACGTTTTGCACACTCGCGGGGAGATTTCATTGGATCTGTCGATTAGTCATGTCGCAGCTGGCAGCTCAAAAACGAATGAAAGCAGAAATATGTCAGAGTAAAACAATTAGAACCACAATTGTGTCCCTGATTGCTTTTATTAGTGCGCTGCGATAACTCAAATCCAAGTAGGATTAAATATTTCAAGACAAATTGTTTTTTGTGTGTGTGTGTGAGAGCTTTTCACTTGCTTCAAAATCTTAATAAGGAATTGTAATTTGTTATTGAGAGTTTATGACTGGTGAGCTTAGAATGAAATTTTAGCACGTTTACCTACACATCGAGAACATTACCCAACTCTCGACTTGAAGCGATTGTTTCTCGTTCGAGATTGAAAATTTAAGAAATGAGCAGAAGTCGGTCGTAAACTGAGAAGATTTGTGACAAAGTCGCTAAGGTGTAAAATACTTGACAATAACTCAAGTTGGAAAGTGTTGACGATCATAAAATACAAGCAGAGTTGTTTGTGCTAGCTTTGTTGCTAACGCTACTACTGAGAATTGCCTGTACAAACTTTGGTGGACACGAAAACGTTAACATCGAGATGATATTACAAAACAAATCTTTAATTTAGCACAAACTATACATTCATAGACTTCAATTTAGGCTCTGACAACTGTAGGGGGGAGCCATTAAGATTGAAACTTGATGATATTTCTCCTTTCTTTGTTTTGAGCTTGTTGACAGTTTTAAGACAATCGAAATAGAAACGGATCAACAAAGAACTCACCAGCAAGGATAAGAAATGATGGAAAGTGTAGCCAGTCATAAAGTGCGTGCTGTTGCAGACACTTCCCCTCCCACACTTGGTTGCGATGCAGAATACCTGTGACTCACCCTGACAAGCTCGTTACATAAAAGCACTGAATCACACGCTTTTTAATGAGCCCGAGATGGCAGCCAATCGGCAATAAACCAACAATGCCTGACCGTGAATATGTCGTGTCTGCCACATTATTGAGCTGATTTCCAGAATAATGACGCTGCTTTCCATTGAACTCGCGCAGACCTTTGGCTTGATGTTAATTAGTCAGTTAGCCATTGGGTTAGTTGCTTTAGTTTGCCAGTTAGTTTGTTAATCTGTTGGTTGGTCAGTTAGTATATTAGCCAACAAGTTTGGTTGTCCGGTTAGTCAATTTGTTGCTTAGTTAGATATTTAGTCGATTGATTGATTGATTGATTGATTGATTGATTGATTGATTAGTTGGCTTGCTAGTTGGTCAGTTTATTGGTTGTCTGGTAGTTAGTTTGTTAGTTACATTAGTTGGTTAGTTTTAGTCAGTAAGTTGGTTCGTCATTAAGTCAGTTGGTCAATCAGTTGACTAGGTTGTTGGTCAGTGTGTTGGTGAGTCTAGTAGTTAGTTCTAGTCAGCAATTTGGTTAGTCATTAATTCGGTTAGTTAATCACTTGGCTAGGTTGTTGGTCAGTTTGTTGGTTAGTCTGGTAGTTAGTTGGTTAGTTTTAGTCAGTAAGTTGGTTAGTCATTAAGTCAGTTGGTCAATCAGTTGACTAGGTTGTTGGTCAGTTTGTTGGTGAGTATGGTAGTTAGTTGGTTAGTTTTAGTCAGTAATTTGGTTAGACATTAATTCGGTTGGTTAAGCAGTTGGCTGGGTGGTCGGTCAGTTTGTTGGTTACTCTGGGACTTAGTTGGTTAGTTGTAGTCAGTAATTTGGTTAGTCATTAAGTCGATTGATTAATCCGTTGGCGAGGTCGTTAGTCAGTTTGTTGGTTAGTCTGGTAGTTAGTTGGCTAGTTTTAGTAAGTAATTTGGTTAGAATTAAGTCTGGTGGTTAATCAGTTGGCTAGTTTGTTGGTAAGTCTGGTAGTTGGTTAGTTTTAGTCAGTAATTTGGTTAGTGATTAATTCGGTTGGTTAAGCAGTTGACTGGGTGGTCGGTCAGTTTGTTGGTCAGTCTGGTAGTTGGTTTGTTTTAGTCAGTAATTTGGTTAGTCATTAAGTCGGTTGATTAATCAGTTGGCTAGGTTGTTGGTCAGTTTGTTGGTTAGTCTGGTAGTTAGTTTGATAATCAATTGCATTAGTCAGTTGGTTAATCAGTTAGGTTGTTGGTCAGTTTGTTGGTAGTCTGTTAGTTATTTGGTTAGTTTTAGTCAGTAGTATGGTTAGTCGTTAAGTTGTTGGTAAATCAGTTGGTCGACTGTTGGGGTTTGTGAGATTGTTGGTTAGTCAGTCGCTTTTTCACTTGGTCACTTGGTTGGCCAGCTATTTGGTCTGTCAGTTAGTTAGTAGGCAAGTGTTGGGTTGTCAGCCAGCTGGCTGGTCAGTTGGTGAGTAGGTTGTTACTTAGTTACTCAGTTAGTTGGTGGGTATGTTGATTGGTCAGTCAGTCAGTAGGATTTCACATACCCAATGCGAATAAAATGTAGAGCAGCTGTGCAAAGGAATAAGTCACTAAATGATCACCCTGATTCAACAGATAAAGGGTAAAGCTGAGTTGTTACAGTCCACTTGAATGGGGGCGAAGTGACCAATTTGATTCCATGTGTGCAAGTGCACCCACTTTGTAATGCGAATTACCGCCATCTACGTGACTGAAGAGAAACAGCGAGTCCATCAAACTTATCAGGCAGACATGTTTCAGCAGCACTCTACCATTGATTGTCTTGTTCTGCTGTTTGATATTGCCTCATTTTAGATTTTTGTTACCAGGGAAATGAGACCCTGGTGCTTTAATGTGATTTTTTCCATTCATTCATTTCACAGGCCTGACGACGCTTCAGGTGGTCCTGGACACGGCGGCCGAGAGGAAGTGGCAAGTGACGGCCATCAACGTGGGCAACCTGAAAGACGAGCGCAAGGACGAAGCGTACCGCTCGCTTTTCCAGGACCTGGAGAACAAGAAGGAGCGCAGGGTGATCCTGGACTGTGAACAGGACAAAGTCAAAGACATCATGGACCAGGTCTTTTTTTTTTTTTTTTTTTTACACTTCTGCTACTATCGCAAAACATACAAAACTTAAATTGCAAATTGGCGAGGGTTTTCTGTAATCCAATAGCTTCTCACTTTACGTAATAAAATCGTCATTGTTGCACTTGTGTATCAGGGAACTCCAGGTAGACATTCCAGGTTCCGTACCCCGGTCGCAGATACAAAACGTCATTATTCAGATCTGCCCGGAGCCGTCGTCCCGACAAACAGAGGCGCCAGTCAAGCGGCGGGATTAGCTTCAGGTGTGTCACACCTGTCAAGCCTTCAAACGCTACAAAGCCGATCAATTTTCCGTCTCATTTTCCCACCCCCGTCGCTGCTGCTGTTGATAAGGGAAAGTCGCTTTGGATATCTCTTTCTGCCACAGTCGTTACTGTCAACACCACAGGTTGTTCATGCAGCGATAATGGCCGCGAGCTTCAGCTACGCTAGCGTGACGCGCACTTGGCCTTTTGTAAGGAATTCAAAAGGGATGTCCTCCTGAAGTTGGGCAATACGCATGGAAATTTCCAATTGTGGCTTAAGTAAGGCTGAACACTAGTAAGGCCTTAAAAATGACATCTCAGGTTTGAGGATCTCACATTTGAATCAACGTTTAAGAAATGCAAAAATGACATGACTCAGTTTTCTTTTTGCTTTCAATTTTTTGCGCCTTGTGAAATTTACTTGATCTCCCCTGATACTGGCAAGTATTTTTCCTCCAGCATGTAACTATAGAATCCACATAGCTGATTTACAAAAAACAAATATTTACATATATTTTGAAATTAACAGTAAGCTATATAAACATGATGCCTTAATAAAATCAACATTTCAAAACATGAAATGTGAATGTTATTGTAAAAGCTACGTTGCTGGTGTTGTCTGTTTCTTCACTCGCTACTCGCTAGATGCCCTTTTTGCAACAACAGTCTCGAGAAGGTTCTTAACTCATTCACTCCCAGGACATTTTCGCTGTTTTACTGGATTTTGACTGATTTTGCAAGGCCCATAGCATATTGTGTCCTATTGCTATAAAAAAACATGGAACCTACCAAAAGAAAGATGAAAGTCACTTCTTTCATCAGGAAAAAAAAAGTGTATTTCTAGCTGTTTCCATTTTGCATTTAGCATTAGAACATGGCTAAGTTTCACCATTATTCACAAATCTGTTTAAAATAGTGGGGAAAAGAGCTTTTTGAACTCTTATACTCTGCTGCCATCTGCTGGCCGTTTTTGTAATAACTACCATTGCTTCAAGCATTCTCTTCAGTTCAGAGGTTGCATCAAAGCCAAAACATATAATTAAATCTTTGGGAGCATGGTAATATTTAAAATAGAACGTATTTATACGTTTTTGGGAGTAAATGAGTTAAAAGTTATTTGGTTGGCAATTTTTGTAAACGAGCTCCTCTCTGTTTGCTGCCACGTTGTTAATAAAAAGAAATTTAAACTAGAAGCTCCCCCAACAATTTTTATTTGAGAAAAGTTCAGCCAGACACATTTTTTTTTTCCATTAGTTGTTTAGCACTAAAAGATGTTCGTTCCATAATTGAGTAAATTCCAGTAAAGAAAAAAAAGAAATGGTTGAAATCAAAGTGGGCGGCACGGTGGAGAACTGATTCGCACATCCGCCTCCCAGTACTGAGGACTCGGGTTCGAGTCCAGGCTCCGGCCTTCTTGGGTGGAGTTTGCATGTTCTCCCCGTGCCTGCGTGGGTTTTCTCCGGGTACTCCGGGCTCCTCCCACATTCCAAAGACATGCATGGCAGGTTAATTGGGCGCTCCAAATTGTCCCTACGTGTGATTGTGAGTGTGGATGGTTGTTTGTCTCTGTGTGCCCTGCGATTGGCTGGCAACCAGTTCAGGGTGTACCCCGCCTACTGTCCAATTGACAGCTGAGATAGGCTCCAGAACCCCCCGCGACCCTTGTGAGGAGCAAGCGGTTCGGAAAATGGATGGATGGATGGATGGATGGATGGAATCAGTGCTGACTGATAAATCAATTATTTCAAATTCCATAAATAGTAGTTGGTTTTATATTGAATTACGGTTTCACAAAAATGTTCACTATTGCTATCAAAAGTAGCATTGTTGAGAATGTATGCAGCATAGGAATCTACACGTGCTAATTTTAAGGCTCTGGTACTTAATCGATTAGCCGCAGCAGTTATTATTCTTGATATAATCCAGAAACAAGACCTTAATGTACTCAATTTTGCATTTTCCACAGCACCTTCCCATGTTTTAATGGATCTGATCAATAATTCCGCAGGTCATCACCATTGGCAGACATGTAAAAGGCTACCATTACATCATAGCCAATCTGGTAAGTAATAAAACAACCATTTAGGTTTTTTCCACCGTAAATCCGCGAAAGTAACCACAACTCGCCGTGTTTCCAGGGTTTCGTCGACGGCGACTTATCCAAAATCCAGTACGGCGGCGCCAACGTGTCGGGCTTCCAGATCGTGGATTTTGACGACGCGCTGGTGTCCAAGTTTGACCAGAGGTGGGAAGCCCTGGAGGAGAAAGAGTATCCGGGAGCAGACAGTAAGATCAGGGTGAGTCTCAGGGTGAGAGTTGAGGGAGCATGAAATATTTTATTTTTTAAAAAAAACAAGTGAGAATCACTGCCTTAGTCTAGTCCAGATGTATCACTTCAACATACTTCCTTGACACCAAAATTACTCTACTACTTTTCTATTTGGTTATCATCTTGTGGCATCTAAAAACAGTAAAAACACACATAAGTGAATAAACTGCAAACATGCTTGGAATTACTGTTGTTTATTTTTTTTGTAATCATACCAACTACCTATAAACCTTCTTAAGATTTGCCTCCATTTGCCTAACTCGTGTCCCTTCCTCTGTCTCCTGCCCCCTAGTACACGTCGGCGTTGACGTACGACGCGGTGCAGGTGATGACGGAGGCCTTCCGCTATCTGCACAAGCAACGCATCGACTTCACCCGGCGGGCCAACACCGGCGACTGCCTGGCCAACCCCGCCGTTCCCTGGGCGCAGGGAGTGGAGATCGAGCGAGCGCTGAAGCAGGTACGACGGCGTAGCCGCGCTGCTCCCGTTGCCACGGCAACAGTAGATTTAGCCGCCTTTGGGAAGGCACGGACGACGACAAAAGCGGCGCAGGGTTATTGTACTTTTGAATTTTTCCATTTTAGTTAGTTTTGACTTCGTTTTGAGGTTGTTGTTTTTTTAATTGAGTTAGTTTTAATTAATTTTCAGGGTGGTTCTATTAGTTTTAATTATTTAAGAAATGCTTTGTTTAAGTTTAGTTTGAGTTTTTTTTTAAAATGTGTATTACTTGTTCGCAATATTTTAAAATGGGAGTGACGTCATCTGAAGGTGCTTTTCTATTGGCTGCTGCTCGATGACGTCACTTCTGTGTGACACACTTTCAAACGTCCTTTTTCCGGTTAATCTCAAAATAAATCTACTTCAAATCACATTTAAAATCATCTCCAAAGGCTCATGCATTAAATTAATTACCAATGACATTTTTGCTTTAATTTATAGTTAGTTTTGTACACATAAAATGTAGTTTTCGTTTTTTGTTTTGTTTTGTTTTTTGTTTTGTTTTTTTTGAAAAGCATTTTCGGTTTTATTTTATTTTCTTAAAGAAATAGTTTTTTTTTTATTTTTAGTTTGTTTTTTTCGTTAGTTTTAGTCAACTAAAATAACCTTGAAGCGGCGCGTATCGATTGATGTTTGCAGTTGAACATTCATTAAATTAAACCAAAGAAGGATTTTCTAGTCTTTTTGTGGAAACCTTCAAATAAGAAGCGACTGAACTGTGGGAAAAAGTTTTTTTTTAATTGTTGTATTTATTTATTTATTACTGGGGGATGGTTAAGGTAAACTGGAGTTTGTCACAGTTGTCTTCGTGAGGGAAAAAAAGCAAAGTAGCCTCCTGATTGGTCGTCAGTCGATTGACAGGTTGGTCATTGGCGGGTCACCCGAATGAGCCGCTGCATTTGTCCAAATCAAACGATTCATTTTCTGCTCTAATAGGCCACTCCCCCAAAAAGTGTGTCGATGTTCTGGAGAACACTTGTAAGACTGAGTCGCCAAAGGATCCGTTTGGTGGTGGCGGGGTGGTATTAGCTTCCTTAAAACAGACATCGGTTTATTCTTAGCTCTTTGCCATCTAAATTGGCTGCCAGTCAAAGGCGAGACAGGATTCTTTTTTTTTTTTTCCCTTCATCTAGATGCCTACATGCTGTCCAGTCTGGAGCGTTTTTTCTTCTTCTGTTATCTTGGCATGAAACCCTTGATGCAAGGGATTTCTAAACTATTGCCTCGAACCCTTTACCACAACATTTGATGTCTGTCTCGTTCTCTTTTTACCCCGAACAAACACTTCGATATTGCACTTTTTGAGCGGGGAAAAAAAAGATTGGAGGTGTTATATTCATATAAAAAAATAATAAATATTTAGATGTTGTTTTTTTTTAATAGCAAGATAATTCAGACTGTTTAAGCTGTTATTGTTACATTTGTGTATATTGTTGGTTTCCGAGAAAGGAGGCAAACAATTGATGTTACACTTTACAAAAAGAAAATATTAAACTTTTTTTAAAGCACAAGAATTGTTCACTTTTTGTTTGTTTATTTTCTAAAAATACATAAAGAGAGTTATTGATGTCTGCACTTTACTAAAAAGAAAAGATTAATGTCGTTATTTAATATTTTTTTTCTTATTTTGTCGAATTTTGTTACTGTTAGTCAGCATTGTCAGTTACTTAAAAAGAAAATAAACAAAGGACGTTGCGCTTTAAAAAAAATGTTATGCAGTTATGTATTATTAAACTTTTAAGCATAAGAATTCACTATTTTTTGTTTATTTCCTAAAAAAAAGAAGAAAAAACAGTTATGGATGGCTGCACTTTACTAAAAAGAAAATATTAATGTCGTTATTTAATATTTTGTTCTTATTTTGTCGAATTTTGTGACTGTTAGCATTGTCAGTTACTTAAAAAGAAGACAAACAACAGATGTTGCACTTTAAAAAAGGGAAAAAAAAGTGCAGTTATGTATCAAACTTTTTTTTTAAGCATAAGAATTCACTGTTTTTTGTTTATTTCCAAAAAAAGAAAAACAGTTATTGATGGCTGCACTTCACTAAAAATAAAAGATTCATGTTTTTTTTTTCTTATTTTGTCAAATTTTGTTGCTTTTAGTCAGCATTGTCTGTTACTTAAAAAGAAGACAAACAATCAGATGTTGCACTTAAAAAAAACTGTGCAGTTATGTATGAAACTTTTAAGCATAAGAATTCACCTATTTTTTTGTTCATTTCCTAAAAAAAAAAAAAAAAAAAAAAAGAGAACCTGTTATTGATGCCTGCACTGTACTAAAAAGAAAAGATTGTCGAATATTTTTTCTCATTTTGTCAAATTTTGTTACTGTTAGTCAGCATTGCCTGTTTCTTAAAAAGAATACAAAAAGTGCTGTTAGTTATTATTAAACTTTTTTTAAAGAATTCATTCTATTCTAAAAAAAAAAAAAAAAAAAAAGTTATTGATGGCTGCACTTTACTAAAAAGAAAACATCAATGTCATTATATATTTCTTAATATTTATTTCTTATTCTGTCGTATTTTGTTACTGTTGTAATCATCAGCAATGACTGTTTCATAAATAGAAGACAACATATTTTGCACTTTACCAAAAAGAAAAGATTTAAGCTGGCGTGTATTTCTCAATATTTATTTTTATAATTCAGACTCAAATTGTTACTATCAAATGTAAGATGATTTACTACTTTGTATATTACATCCCTAATGAAAACTAAACATGAGGGCTATTTTTTTTTTTAGTTGTAAATGACTTGTTTCTGTGGTTTGTGCAAGGCCGAGGTGCACCAACTCGCTGTGGATTTTCAAGGGGGTGCTTGTTGTTAAAAAGTTTGAGAAAAGCTTCTTTATGGATTATCACTTGGGCGCCATTAAACCCAAAAGCAAAAAAAATAAAAAAAAAATAAATAAAATAGTTTTTACAGACTTTCTTCTCTTTTGGGATGATATTAAGAACACATTCTCCATCAGCCATGCCAACAAGTCTGGAGTATTTTTTATTTTTATTTTTTTTAATGTGCGGCAGAGGTCCAACACCACCCATCTGTCTAGCAATCAATTCAATTTGATCGGAGAAATTTTCACGTCCTTCATCTGTAAAAGACGTGGCCGCTCCATTAAAACGATCGATTCGGTTATTATCTTAATTTATCTTTCAATTTAAACGAAGCGTTGTCGCCACAGGTGCGTGTGGAGGGCCTAACGGGCAACATCCAGTTCGACCAACACGGCAAACGGGTCAACTACTCAGTCAACATCATGGAACTGAAGAACAACGGCCCCGTAAAGGTAAAGTCTCGCTCCAAGGGGGTAAAAACAGTCTCAAGATTAACGACGTGTGTCTTACTCCGACGGGCGCTCATGACTTATTCATGGCCCCGCAGATTGGCTACTGGAACGAGGTTGACAAAATGGCCGTCACCAAATCCGACGTCTTTGCCAACGACTCGACGGGGATGGAAAACAAAACGGTCATTGTCACCACCATCTTGGTAAGTTATGGAGGTGAACGCTTTGATGAATGGCGGTGCGGGCTGATTTAATTGGTTTTGCGGGGGCGTTTGTCCTTTGGTTCCCCAGGGACTAGCTAACATTAAGACGGAAAGAGCAAATGTTGCTCTGCTATCGTTTATCTTGATTTGTAACACCTACTGATCGGCAATAATACAAATGATGACTGAGGACGTAAAGAAATAAACTAATGCTGTCACTATTGCATATTCTTAGAATAGATTAATCTATCGATTTATTCTATTAATCGACTAATCAGAATCATTTTAATTTTGCATGTAAGTATATTAGAAAAGCATTTTTCCCCCTGATTACTGTTTATTAACAAGTGATTGGTGTTTATTATGTACTTTGTATTCAGATAGTAATTAAAAAAATGTTACTGGTTCAGTCATTGTCCTCCAACATAAAACCAGATGTTTGCAAATTTCTTATTTTGATGAAACACAAGATAATCAGTCATGAACAATTACTGCTGATATGCTCAAATCAGAAGATTGGGGCAATATTAAATTAAAAATGGCTCCAAACTATTAATCAATTATTAACTCATTTGCTCCCAAACACGTATAAATACGTTCTATTTTAAATATTACCATGCTCCCAAAGACGTATTTACACGTTTTTACGTTTTTTTTTTATGCTAGAGCATACAGACGGCTTTGATGAAGCCTCTGAACTGAAGAGAATGCTTGCAGCAATGGTAGTTATTACAAAAACGTCCAGCAGTTGGCAGCAGAGTATAAGAGATCAACAAGGGCCATGTTGCAAAAGGCTGTTTTCCCAACTGTTTTAAACAGATTTGTGAATAATGATGAAACTTTGTTATATTCTAATGCTAACTGCTGCAAAACGGAAAGAGATACAAATATACTTTTTTATCCTGTTGAAAGAAGAGACTAATCTTTCTTTTTGTAGTTTCCATGTTTTTATAGCAATAGAACACAATATTTCGTGGACCTTACAAAATCAGTCAAAATCCAATAAAACAGCCGGGAACGAAGGGGGTTGATTCAGTGAAAATGGCTGCGAGTGAATGAGTTAAAATCAATTACCTGTCGATTAATCGATTCATTCTGACAGCTCTAAAAGATAAAACAATTTCAATTTAATTCCGTTAAAAACGACTTGTGCAATTATGCTACTAGGCTAACCGATAAGCTTGCTAAGTGATGCCATGTTGGCGTCCTCCAGGAAGCCCCGTACGTCATGCTGAAAAAGAACGCCGACCTCTTTGAGGACAACGACCGCTACGAGGGCTACTGCGTGGATCTGGCCGCCGAGATCGCCAAACACTGCGGCTTCAAATACCAGCTGAAAATCGTCGGCGACGGCAGGTACGGAGCCAGGGATGCCGAGACCAAAATCTGGAACGGGATGGTCGGCGAGTTAGTGTACGGGGTGAGTTGCCTCTTTTTTTTTTTTTTTTTTAACGAAACATTCCAAGACACAGGAAGGATCGACGGTAATACTTTTTCCCGTGTTTGTTTTCCAGAAAGCCGACATCGCCGTGGCTCCGCTGACCATCACCCTGGTCCGAGAGGAGGTGATCGACTTCTCCAAGCCCTTCATGTCACTGGGCATCTCCATCATGATCAAAAAGCCGCAGAAGTCCAAGCCGGGCGTCTTCTCCTTCCTGGACCCGCTGGCCTACGAGATCTGGATGTGCATCGTGTTCGCCTACATCGGCGTCAGCGTGGTGCTCTTCCTAGTTAGCCGCTTCAGCCCGTACGAGTGGCACACCGAGGAGTACGAGGACGGGCAGATCCAGACCAACGAGTCCACCAACGAGTTTGGCATATTTAACAGTCTCTGGTTCTCTCTGGGGGCTTTCATGCGACAAGGCTGCGACATCTCGCCCAGGTAGGCGACGTCTAATTGTGGCGTATCGACAGTGAATTTACACGGATTTTATTAATCCATTATTATTTCACCCGTTTGTTGTATAAATGTGAAAGGGGGAGAGTCCTTCCAAATTTCTAATTCAAAACTATTCGAACTTCAAAGTATTCACCGTATTCGTAACATTTTGATAACTGTTTTTCAAATGCCAAATATACACATTTCTCACAATTCCACATCTTTCATGGCGAAAAAAAAAAACTAAGGGAATGGGGACATTTTCAAAATTAGCTTTCTCATGCAGTATCTCAAATGATTCCGTATTTCTCACTGATTCAAGTCAATTCAAAGTATTCACCTCATTTATAACATTTTGGCAACTACTTTCCACATTTCCAAATTTATGCTTTTCTCACAATTGCACATTTTCCAAGAGAAAAAAATTCAATATAAATTTTTTTTTTTTTAAATATTTTGCTTTAAAAAAAAAATCCACCATTTTATTTTATACCAAACAAAATAGGTACAGTAACCTTGCAATATCTTTAAAATGCACATAAAGAATTACAATCAAACAATAGAACAATATAGGCTGTTTCTATTTTAAATAAAGGACAAACACAGCAATAGAAAAAATAATAATAAAGAAATAAATCCCATTTTTAAGTGGAGACATTTTCCAAATTATCTTCCACATATCCCAAATGATTCCACATTTCTCAAATGAATGAAAACAGCTGAGCAAATTATTTGCGCATTTTCTGGATTGCAACATTAATTATTCCATTTCTGCAAGAGAAATCTCAAAATCCCGACTTGTTTCACCATCCCACATTTTCCACGGCAAAAAGTGTGATGACCGTCATTTCTCAGCTGATTCAAACCAATTATCGGTTTCCAAAAAATTCCACATTTTCACAATAAAACTCTCAAATTAAGAGATCCAGTATTTTACACATTTACCACCTCCTTCCATATTTCTCTACTAGTTTCCAACTTAAAAAGCTTTTAAAAAAAAAATTTTTTTAGGACATGCCGGCTGCTATTGTTCAACATTCCCAAAATTGCTACAATTCCACATTTTCTATGACAAAATCCAATCAAGTACACTAATTGGAAACATTTTGCAAATGTACTTCCCCAAATTCCCACATTTTCACAAAAAATCCCCAAATTTAGAGATATTTTCCATATTGTCTCCCTCCTGCATTTCTTGACCTATTGAAAGTACCTATTTGCTTATTTTTTTGTGCTCTTTCTGTAAGGCCAACCAATAGCAAGGTAGTAATTGGTGTCAAAGAAATCATGTTGAAGTAATACTGTACATCTTGACTTGAGTTATTGCTGTAGTGGAGGAGCCAAATTTAGCCCAGGTTACTAAAAGTTCCGAAGCCTCTTCCCCACATATCCATGCACAGTATAAGCACATTTCTAGTGCTTCGTTTAATCAAATAATGATTGTAAGCTGCTGTATTTATTCTCTTTTGTGAGCATGGCTTGTGGTATATTTACAGTTGAAACGTTTTACACAGGCAATTATTTTGACAAATGTACTCCCGGCAGGGCTCGGTTCCCGTATATCAATGTGAAACCAGATGGGGGCCATTTTGTGGTCTCTCCTATCCTTGTAGGTCCCGCTACTGCATGTATAATCACTTGGTTGTAAAATTAACTTCAAACCCTCGCAAGATTAATGACTCTTACCTCGTAAAATATCGCCGTTTGTGCCACGTTTTGTCCCAATAACGAGCGAGCGATTGCGTTTGGGTGACAGGTCCCTGTCCGGGCGCATCGTGGGCGGCGTGTGGTGGTTCTTCACGCTCATCATCATCTCCTCCTACACGGCCAACCTGGCTGCTTTCCTGACTGTGGAGCGGATGGTGTCGCCCATCGAGAGCGCCGAGGACCTGGCCAAGCAGACGGAAATTGCGTACGGCACGCTAGACTCAGGCTCCACCAAAGAGTTCTTTAGGGTAAGGCGTCGAGTTGAACTTCAGGCACCATTTGGGATGTGATGTTCTTTCATTTCATTCTCTTTATTTGTTGGAGAGGGACAATGTACATTCATAAACATTTCAAAAATAAAATGGCAATGCAGCCAATTATAGCCACAAGGCTAATTTCCATCTAATGTCTTGTGATGCACTTTTAATTGGGCTGCAATATTTTTATGCAGTCCCCAAAAACAATAATAATGTTTGTAATATGTGTCAGAAACACACTCTATAACAGGGGTTTCAAACTCATGTTAGCTCAGGGGCCGCATAGAGGAAAATATACTACCCAAGTGGGCCGCATCAGTAAAATAACGGTATATAACTTAAAAACGATTGCCGTCAATTATACGCAGATTTTCGGTATTTGTGTGCCAGCCCTAAATTACAGAGCTCAACTGTCATCATATTGTTCCAAAAAATAATACAATTGCAAATGGAACGCACCAACACTGAGTCCTAGACGTGTTAAATCTACCTGTTTTGCATATATATTGTTCCCAGAATGCATTGCGTGGCGCAGTTAATGACGTTATAAGGACGCTAATCCTTGTCATATCTATTTGTGTTACCAGTACAGTGTAATTGAATTTGTGTCGTATTTAACACGTTTGTCGGTCTATGATTAAAATAATAATAATTAAACAAACCGTAACTTTAAATTGTGTGTAAAATAATGACATCAAGGACGATTCACCCGTACAAGTTGCATTGCTCATCTGAGAACTGCTTGTGAAGTTACAAGTTTTATATATTTTGATTGTGGCTGATTAATTAGTCCGACATTAAAATTTATTTTATTTTTTTTAACTTCACCAAATTATCGTGCGGGCCGGGTTAAACGCCTTTGCGGGCCTGATCCGGCCCGCGGGCCTTATGTTTGACACCACTGCTCTACAATATTGCACTTCATAAAAACATACATTAATGATATAATGAATTCAAAACATAAAGCAATTTTTGCTTCAATTCAGTGGATATTATGCTGCTCCTTTTAGTGTGTGTCCCCCCCTTGACCACATGGGGGCAGTATAATACAGATATGCCGGTCAAAACTACTCAGTAAACCGCAGTAATATTAGTCATTCGTTGCAGAGGATAAAGAAAAGACGCCTCATATGTACTGTAATGAACTCAATAGCGAAAATATATACTGCATTGCATTTGTTTTATGTTATTATGGTTTTAATAATTAGGTTGATTCAAACAATTAATTTTAAAATCCATTGATTGTCCAGCTTTTAACTGAAGCAACTCCCTTCGCTCCCAGCTGTTTTACTGGATTTTGACTGAATTTGTAAGGCCCACAGAATATTGTGTTCTATTGCTATAAAACCATGGAACGTACCAAAATAAAGATTAGAGTCTCTTTTTTCATCATCAAAAAAGGTGTATTTGTATGTATTTGCATTCATTAGCATTAGAATATAGCTACGTTTCATCATTATGCAGATTCCTGGCGAAAACACTGACAAAAAGAGCTTGTTGCAACATGGCCCTGGCTGATCTCTTATACTCTGCTGCCACCTGCTGGCCTTTTTTTTTTGTAATAACTGCTATTACTTTAAGTCACCTCTTCATGTCAGAAGCTGCATTTATTGATAGCGTTGAATAGCAAATAGCAAAATTATTACAAAATAATATTTAAAATATTAAAATATATAATATTATCATAATAATATAATAATTAAAATAATAATAATAATAATAATAAATATAAAATAATAATAATAAATAATAAACAAAATAATAGTAAAACAAAAATAATAGCAAAATTGATAGCATTGAAGCATACAGAAAGCCTTCTGTATACTTTTACATAAAAAAAAAACATTAAAAAAAACATGTAAATACGTTTTTGGGAGTGAAGGGCGATGTATTAAAAACCGTTTACACGTTTTTGGGTTTGAATGAGTGAGTGTAGTACTTACTGATCGACAATTCTACCATTCAATTCCTCATGTATGTCTTCTCCTCCCTTTTCCCCACAGCGTTCCAAAATTGCCCTCTTTGACAAAATGTGGACGTACATGCGCAGCGCGGAGCCCTCGGTGTTTGTGAAAAAAACAGCCGAGGGTGTCCTGAGGGTGCGCAAATCCAAGGGCAAGTACGCCTACTTGCTGGAGTCCACCATGAACGAGTACATTGAGCAGCGCAAGCCGTGCGACACCATGAAAGTGGGAGGCAACCTGGACTCCAAAGGCTACGGGATCGCCACGCCCAAAGGATCCTCATTAAGGTGGGTGGAATAGTATAACAATGTGTCCAATGTTGTTATAGTATCCCACCTACCCTGATGTAGCTTTGCTTATGTGTCTCTGGTTTGTATTAGGACAAAAAAAGGTAATAACCCCCGACCCACCCGCAAATCCCCGTTGCAATTTATTGTAAGTCGATAAATTGCAAAAAATATAGTTTTCATCACTAATGGGGTACTTTGGATATAGTTCTTCAAAAAGCAATATAAATGACATACTTGCAATGGTGGAAAGTTGATCAATTGCCCATATTAAAAAAGTATAAACAAGTAGAAGTATTCATAATGGAATGCACAACATAGCCACATTTAAAATGGTATCTTTCTATGTTTTTTTACGATTATATACAGATTGAAAATCAATTAAGATTAAATTTCTCTTTTCATACTGTTAAAATTTCAACAATAAATTCCTAAAATTTGCAATGTAGACCTATTAAAAGGCCATGAAATGCAAACGTTATGATTATCAATCCAATCTTTATTTCATATTTTTATGTATCTATATATAGATTTAAAAATAGCATAAATTTCTACAATACGGTTCAATTTATTTAGGTCTTAACCGCATAATACAATAAACTACATTTATTTCCGATAAATATTTGTAGTAATGGAATATATTCCATATAATATTTCTGTAATTTTCCAGCAGTATATATAAATAAGTGCAGTTAAAAACATGTTTTCAATATCATATTATATTGTAATATTATTATTATTATATAATATATACAGTATAATTATTATTTTATCATTAAAAATGTTTCTAATTATGCTTGTGTTCTAATAATGCAAATTTTATTATTATTATTATTATTATTATTATTATTATTATTAATAATATAATGCACTTTTATTATTAGGATACATATTCTATCGTACAATTTAAAATGTTTGAATTAAAACTTTGAGATTTTATGCGGATTGATAGTTATGATTATTATGACACATTTTCCCAAATATGGATACCAGTTTAAAGCATTTTTTCACCAGGCTGTAATTCACCTGGATGAAACCCGTTCCCATACGATAACCTCGCTTAATCCAAATTCAAATCGGATCTAATCTTATTTTATCTTCTCTGTGTGTCTGTCAAAGCTTTTGTCCTTTTCTATGTTCCTAGTATGCTTTCTGCTTATGCTCTCTTTCTCACTAACATTTGAATGACTAGTTATTAATTCTAATGATGATGATGATGATGATGATGATGATGATGATAATATTTTAAATGTGTATAGATGAAATGTTTTTAGACTGATTAAACCCTTGCAGTGTTCTCCATTTTATTTAAGCATTTAATGGACTTTTCCTTTGTGGAAACAATTGGCTAGCCACGCCCCCCAAAATCCTTTTTTTACTGCATCCTCACGGCGGCACTGCTTGGGTTTCCATGTGTATATGAATGATTATTCTGATTGTTTGTGATGTTGTTTAGAATGGCAGCCATTTTTATGACCCTCTGTGCCCCTCAATGGGATCAGCAGCACAGACGTGGCATTAAGGATGTTTTCTTGAGCAAATGTTGCATGTTTTGGATATTTTATGACGAGGTCTAACCATTCTCCCCATTACTGCTGTCTCTCTTTTTAGTGGAGTCACTTGCCAGGCACTGTTTTATGTATGTAATGGATGTGAGTACGTTGCAGTAGCCACTAGAAGCCCATATATACAGTAGCCTCAGCTAGCTAGGGTGACCATCATTTACTTGCGCGGGCTTTTATAGCCACACATTAAAATAGAAAAAAAATAGAATATATTTTACAAATAATGTGATAAAGTATTCATTGCTTGGCCATTAAAACTATTTATTTGTCCTGAAAATGATCATTAAAAAATGATAGATGAATATAATTGCAACATTTTAATGTGAGGTTTACTGAGGAAAATACAAAAACACATTATTATTATTATAACATTTCTAAATACTTGCTATGTTTACAAGTCTGTCATCTTCAAAATGTATTACTATTATTATTATTATTATTATTAACAGGATACATTAATATAAGTTGTAATAGTTTTTTGCAAATTGATAAATATAAAATATAAATTATTTTTCTAAAGATAAGCCTTAACTAAAGAATGAATTTAGACATATTGCAAAAATTATTTATTATTAAATTATTGTTCT